>NW_028270185.1:17092815-17285315 GCF_037043375.1 Chiloscyllium plagiosum | reverse complement strand
CCTCTGAAGCGAGCCATCAATTCCAGGAGAGTTGGGATGGACAGGCCAACAGTGGCCTAGCCGGTGATGCCCATCTTTAGGAAATATGGACTAACAAGCCTTCCTCACTTGTACCTCAGAGACATTTCCTCATCAGAAAACAAGACTTGCTGCTTCTCACCATTATCACGTGGTTATGCTATTAGCCTTGCATTTATTTTGATTGAAGAGTCTGGCCCAAAAACAAAATCAACCTGTTAATAAGACACCTTGTCTATTTTGGTTCCCCTTGGTTTCTTTAGCAACCCCCTTCCGCACCCCCCCCCCCCCGATTAACAATTATTTGTGCTTGGAACAGTAATCACTAACCACTGTGGACACTGTCTCCACTCATTACTGGAAATAGCAAGTTTCCACCTTGACCTGTTTTTATTGCAGTTAATCACGATGTTATCAACTACTGAAATCATTACATTCAAAAGGGGGGCCCTGGAATCAATCTGTTTGGTTTACATTAATGTTCAGATCCAGTCAGCTATTCCAGCGTCTGTACCATTATCTAAGAATCTCAATGACCTCACCTGCTATTCACATTGTTAGATTCCAACTGAAAATGAAGCCTGGAGAGATTCCCATCTCATTTAATAACACTTAGGCAATCCTTATGGTTCTCAACATGAAACAGAAATTACAGCATCTGGATGAAAGACCCACATGTCTCTCCTATCCCTCCGTCCCAAACTCAACGGGGGCAACTTGCTGACAGTAAAGAAGGTTCTCTAAGATTACAAAGAGATCTTGTTCGATTGGGTCGACGGGCTGAGGAGTGGCAGATGAAGTTTAACTTGGATAAATCTGAGGTATTGCATTTTGGTAAAACAAACCAAGGCAGGGCTTATACAATTAAAACTAGGGCCTTGGGTAGTGTTGTAGAACAGAGAAACCTAGGGGTTCAGGTACATAAATCTTTGAAGTTTGCATCACCTGTAGACAGAGGGGTTACAAAGGCGTTCAGCATGCTTGCCTTCCTTGCTCAGAACTTTGAGTATAGGAGTTGGGACGTCATGTTGAGGTTGTACAGGACATTGGTGAGACCTCTTCTGGAGAGCAGTGTCCAGTTCTGGTCGCCCTGCTATCGGAAGGATATTATTAAACTGGAGAGGGTTCAGAATAAATTTACCAGGATGTTGCTGAGAATGGAAGGTTTGATGGAAGAGGCTAGATTGGCTGGGACTACTTTTCCCTGGAGCATTGGAGGTTGAGAGGCGACTGTAGAATTGTGAGGTAAATGTCAGGCACATTTTTAATACGAGAGGAGAAAGGTTTACAAAGGAGATGAGGGGCCGGCACGGGTTTGATTCTTGTCTTGGGTAACTCTCTGTGTGGGTTGCTCCGGTTTCCTCCCACAATCCAAAAGTGGGCAGGTTAGGGTGGATTGGCCATGTTAAAATTGCCCATAGCTTTCAGGGATTTGGAGGTTAGGTGTATTAGTCTGGGGTAAACGTAGGGTAATGGGTCTCGTGGGGGGTCAACGTGGACTTGTTGCTGAAGGACATGTAGGGATTATATATCCTTCTAACTTTTTTTCCACAAAGAGTGGTTCATGTGTGGAATGAACTGCCAGAGGAAGTGGTGGATATAAGTATAGCTACAACATTTAAAAGACATTTGGTTAAGTCCATGAATAAGAAGTGTTTGGAGGGATATGGGCCAGGAGCAGGCAGGTGGGACTAGTTTAGTTTGGGATTATGGTTGGCATGGACTGGTTTGGCCGAAGGGTCTGTTTCCGTGCTGAATGACTCTATGGAGACCAAGCGCTCCTCGATTGGAACTCGGGAGGGCCTGATTTAATGGTTTTGTTTTCTTTTTTCCGTGGCTCATTTTGCATTGGGAACCCTGGCAAGGAGAAGGAGCTGGCCGTTCAAGCCAAGTCTTGCCATCAAGCAAAGGGAAGAAGTGATCGCAGTTGCTGGATCCGGATTGAGGTCAGTCGACTTGTTTACTTCCAGACGGAATCGAATGGAGGCCGTCGATGCAGGTTGCGTGCTCGCCTCTAATGCAAAACATTCCGACTCCTTTCTCCCCAACCAAGTTTCAAAACGCAAGAGAAAATAAAAGAATTCATCTCCCAGTCGTCCAAGGGTGAACTTGCTGAGCGCATGGGCCCATGTCTAACTTTGAACTGAATGCCTTGGGGATGAACTGGAGTCTGTATTTACACTGGCACCAAGATCTCTCCTTTCTGAACTTTTCACATATGTGTGCCATTATAGAAATGAAGGACACGTGAAGCAGATAAAACTCAGCACAGATCCTCATCCAGCTCTGCACTGTTATTTACCGTCCAGTAAATAAAATGGGAAAGAAAAGACACCGATACAGAACTCCTGGTGCCAAACAGTAGACAAGCCTTAATTGATGAGACTCAGTCAATTGTCAAGGCCATTACCCATTTGGCAAAAAAGTCAACAAACAATCCAGCATAGCTGCACTAATATTCTTCAGAATTCTCACAGTCCCACTCCGTATTATTCAACTTTCCTCTTTCCCACTGGGATACGGTCTTTTTGCTATTGATTTTTTTTCTGGCGTTACTAGGCTTAATTTATCGGAGTATTTTACCCCCTCGCTATAAATTAATCCCAAGGCAATCAGGAAGCTGGGAGGGAATTGGTCTCTGGGCGACGACAGAGAATTGGCCAGCGGGTGCCTGGTGACTGCAGGTCCCACTGAAGATGTAGCCAGGTGGTAGCCAGTTTAGCGCTGAGGATCATGGCAGTCAGGCTTGTCGATTCACACTGCCCTTAATCAAACTTTTTTTTGGATGATCACGTGCTTCCCTGCTTCTGACTCCAGATACAAACAAAACGAGGGACGTTTACTCGTTTAAAAATCCAGCTTTTGCTTGAAAATGGCTTGTTAGAATCCAGGGTTTATACTGTACTATTTACACCCTGAAGATTCTCATACTGGAAGTTCACACTCTTACCAGGACCTGCAAAATCTGCATACTGTGGTGTATAATCTTGGATGAATTATTTGTCTTAAGATGTAAGAGCAGATGTCGACCCATCAAATCTGCCTTGCCATTCAATATGACTAGCTTCAACTCTGCCTTAACCCCATACCCTGGCTGGTTTAAAATCCATCACAGCCTTGGGTACATTTAATAATCCAGCCTTGACAGCCCTCTGCAGTGAACAGTTCCAATCTTCCATCTTGACAGAAACGAAATCTTCATCTCTATCTTCAGTGGGTGCTTCCTTACTCTAAGATGTTGCCCCTCTGGTCCCAGACTCTCCCGCAAGGGGAAACACCCTCTCCACATCTCCCCCGTCAAATCCTTGAAGAATCTTGTCTGTTACAATAAGGCCACCTCTCATTCTTCTAAACTCCGATGAGGCCAGGCCCAACCTTCTCAAACTCTCCCTCCAAACATAGGATCGACCCAGTGACTCTCTGCTTTGATTTGATTCATTTATTGTCATGTATTACCTTGTTACGAAATACAGTGAAAAGAGTCACCACTCCCAGCGCCATCTTAAAATACTGAAAAATAAACCAAAACCTAGAACATAGAGTCAGAAAAATGAGGAAATAAAGCAAGTGTCCAATGTTACAGTCCTCTGTCATGAGGCTTGAGGCCAGGTGTAAGACCACTTCACTGCACTGCCATTGCGGGAACAAAAATCACCCGTCTTCAGCACCATCTCGCCAAAGTGCCAGTCTGCCCCTCCTTCGAGAAGTGGACTGAAACTGTTCTAGATATGGTTGGATTAGTGTCTTTTAAAGTTGAGTAAGACTTCTCTATGCCACATTCCATTCCCGTCGAAATGAAAGGCAGTATTCCAGTTCCCTTCCCTGACTGCTGAACGTGGATGCGAGCCTTTCGTGATTCATGCGCAAGGATTCCCAAATCCCTCTGTGTGTTGGAGCATTCTGCAGTCTTTCTCAGCTCCTCTTCTTCCTGCCCAAATGTGGATTTCCCCACATCATATTCCATCTGCCAAGGTTTTGCCCAGTTGCTTAATCTGTCCGTATCCCTCTGCAGACTGTGTGTGACCTTTTCACCATTTGAGAATCATGATGCTAACCTTCCCAAACTGCTACAGTCTATTGAGTTATAGAATTGTTCAGCAAGGGAAACAAACTCTTTGGTTCAACTTGTCCATGCCGACCAGATAGCCCAACCCAATCTAGTCCCATTTGCCAGCACTTGGCCCATATCCCTCTGAACCCTTCCTATTCATATACCCATCCAGATGCCTTTTAAATGTTGTAATTGTACCAGCCTCCACCACTTCCTCTGGCAGTTCATTCCATACACGCACCACCCTCTGTGTGAAAAAGTTGCCCCTTATGTCCCTTTTAAATCTTTTCCCCTCTCATCTCAAACCTATGCTCTCTAGTTCTGGACTCCCCTACCCCAGGAAAAAGACCTTGTCTATTTACCCTATCCATGCCCCTTGTGATTTTATAAACTACTATAAGGCCACCCCTCAGCTTCCGATGCTCCAGGGAAAATAGCCCCGGCCTACTCAGCCATTCCCTGTAGCTCAAACCTTCCAACTCTGCCAACATCCTTGTAAATCTTTTCTGAATCCTTTCATGTTTAACAATATCTTTCCTACAGCAAGGAGACCAGAATTGCATGCAATATTCCAAAAGTGGCCTAACCAATGTTCTGTACAGTTGCAACATGACCTCCCAACTCCAATACTCCATGCACTAACTGATAAAGGCAAGCATACCAAATGCCTTCTTCACTATCCTGTCTACCTACAACTCTACTTTCCAGGAACTATAAATCTGCACTCAAGGTCTCTTTGTTCAGCAACACTCCCCAGGACCCTATCATTAAGGGTATAAACCCTGGCCTGATTTGCCTTTCCAAAATGCAATATCTATATTTATCTAAACTAGGTGCCTGTAGGTAGACCCACAATGCATTTAGGGATTTTGACCCAGCAACAGTGAAGGAACGGCAATGTATTTCCAAGTCGGAATGGTGAGCGGAACTTGCAGGGCATGGTGTTTTTATTTTAATAGAATCCCCACAGTGTGGAAACAGGCCCTTCGGCCCAACAAGTCTACACAGACCCTCCGCAGAGTAACCCACCTAGACCCACTCCCTGAACCTATTACTCTACCAATGCACCCAGCCTACACATCCCTGAACACTACGGTCAATTTAGCACAGCCAATTCACCTAACCTGCACGTCTTTGGATTGTGGGAGGAAACCCACAGAGATGGGGGTGGGGGAGAATTTGCAAACTCCACACAGACAGTCGCCCGAGGGTGGGATTGAACTCAGGTCACTGGCACTATGAGGCAGCAGTGGGACAATGTGTCATGTTCCCGTGGAGCTGCTGCCCTTGTCCTTCTATGGGGTTAGATTGTGGGCTTTGGCAGATACAGATGTTTTTTGAGGTGGTACATGAGGAAGCCTTGGCAAAAGGCTCAGAGGAATTTGACTGGAATGGTACTGATTCCTGATTTATGCCTGAAACGTCAATTCTCCTGCTCCTCGGACAAGCTGTGCTTTTCCAGCGCTGCACTTTTCGACTCTGACTCCCCAGCATCTGCAGTCCTCATTTTCTCCTGGAATGGTACTGATAATGAGCAACATGGAGAGACCGGAGAAGTGGGAATTTTGTGTTCCTGGGAGCAGAGAAGACTCAGGGGAGATTCGATAGATGAGTTCAAAAATTCTGAGGGCTTTTGACTTCATTGGTGGGGAGAAACCGCTTCCAGTGACAGCACAGTCAGGAACCAAAGGACACGTATAAAAACCAGAGGAAGTGGCAAGTGTTTTGTTTAACAGTGAGAAACGTTAATGCATTGCCCGAGCAGAAACTACTGAGAAAAGAATCCTGTTGGAAAATCGTGTGTCCCAAACCATTTTACTAGCATCCAATATAACACTGAGAAAAAGTGGATCAATTTTAAAGCAAGACTCTAGAACAGGGTTCAGACAAATTCCAACGACTTGTTTCAGTACTATACACCAATTACTAGCTGCATGTAATTGGCAGCCTGACCTCTGCGGTCCAGGGACTACCAGTTTGAAACATCTTTGTTCTGTCTCGATGTGGCGATATCACAAGCCTCTCCTGTCCAGGAAATTCCCTGTGCACACGTTTCCCTGTCAGAACTAAGCCAGGAGTGGGACGCAGCAGCTTTCAAAAGAGACTTGGATAAATAATTGAAGAAGTAAATGTTGCAAAGATATGGGGAAAGCGTGCAAGGCTGCACTACACACGGTCAATCCGCCCTACCCTGCACATCTTTGGACTATGGGAGGAAACCCACACAAACACAGGGGAGAACGTGCAAACGCCACACAGACAGTTGCCTGAGGCTGGGATCGAACCTGATGCTATGAGATTCCAGCGCTGACCATTGAGCCACTGCACCACCCCAGCTGCCAATGTACTCAACTCCCTTTTGGCAAAAAGTAAATTGCTACTCCTTTTGGTTTATATCATCAAAAGCCCTCGTCGTGAATGATCAGGAGAAGATGTGCCTGGGGGAAGAGTGGGAGGCTGGAGGCGGATTCATTTGCGACGTCCAAGTGATCTAGAATGGAATGGGTCGCAAGGCCAGGGGTCCAGAGTGAGGTGCTGGAAAAGCACAGCAGGTCAGGCAGCACCCGAGAAGATCACAGTCAACCTGCAGTGCTCACTTTCTCCTGCAAGGCCACGGGGGGATAGATTGTGGATTAGGATTCAGCATAGGATAGATACAACACATGGGGGGGCCATTCAGGCAACTGCACCTGTGCCAGCTCTCTGTGAGAGCTAGTCCCATGCCCCTACTTTTAGCCCGTAACCTTGGCATAGAGTCATCGAGGTCTATAGCATAGGAAAACGCCCTTTGGCCTACAGAGTCTGTGCCAGTCAAAAACAGCTCACACCGATTCCATTTTCCACAACTTGGCCTGTAAGCTTGTATTCCCTGGCATTCCCTGACACTTCGAATTGTAGAATCCCTACAGTGCAAACAGAGACCATTCAGCCCATTGAGTATGCACAGAGCCTCCAAAAAAAGCATCTACCCCCCCCCCCCCCCCACATTTCCATGGCCAGCCCTCCTAACCTGCACATCCTTGGGAGGACACAATGTACAAACACCACACAGTCAGTCTCATGAGGGTGGAATCGAGCTCACGTCCCTGGTACTGTGAGGCAAGCCACTGTGCCACCTTAAACATTACCAGCTTAAGAGCGTCGGAAACCAAAACCCCCGCCAAGGTGCAGCCTTGGTGATACAGTCACCTTCCATCGGGGTACAGACCCAAGACAGCCAAGCCTTGCTTTGTGTGAGCATACTCAGCACGTCACCCTCAAGAATGGTACGTTCGATGGTGATGCTGCCTTCCCACCCAGGTGTACCAAGATGTATGTAGAAGGCAGTAGAAGAGTCAATGAATTTGCCCGGCCTTCTCAACAAGGACAGAGCAAATTGCTGTTTTCAATCCCATGTCATTCCCCCTTCTAAATACTACTGTGACTGTTTATCTTCAAATGATTTTTATGCCTTGTTTAAACTGTCCCTGTTTTCAATCCATGAACTGTATATGTTTCAGCAGCTGGAGTCTAGTCATGAAAGTAACACGTTCATTCATCTGGAAAACCCTTGATTGAAAGCCCGAGGATGAAACAGTTTGAAAGCATCAGCCTACAGGCGATCGGTGTGACTTTCTGTTTTCCCTTCAACCCGATTGCACACATACACAATGTAGCCACTCAGGAAAAAAAAAAGCAAGCATGAGGACGCTTGTAGAACTTGCTAATTCCTCAGCCCTCACCGTTCGGATGGGCGATTTTCCTCACAGCGTCCTGAGCAACATTCATTGTGAGGCCAGCATCGCTATAACGAGCTGACCTGGCTATTATTGCATTGCTGTTTGTGAGGGTTTATGGGCGGAACAGTTGCCACAATTCCTGACTGCGCAACTGAGGCCTACGCTTCAGAAATACCACATTGGCTGGAAAGCACTTTGGGAATGTCCTAAGGACTGTGAAAGTTGCTGGACGGGAGTTAACGTTCGGTCGCCTGATAATTCTCTCCGAGAATTCTTCTTGAAGAAAATCTAGAGGAGCAGAGGTTTAATTTTCATAAAAGAAAACAAACATTTATAGAATTGTAGTACAGCGCAGAAGGAGAGTCAATGTTTCAAGCAGGAGACCTGATGAAGTGATTATGCTCAAAACGTCGACTCTCCTGCTCCTCGGACGCTGCTTGATCAGGTGTGTTTGTCTAGCGCCACACCTGTCGACTCTGACCTCCAACATCTGCAGTGCTCACTTTCTCCCAGCACAGAAGAAGCCACTCGTTGTGTTATAGAGTCATGGTGTTATGCAGCTCGGAAACAGACCCTTCGGTCTAACTCGTCCATGCTGACCAGATATCCTAAATTAATCTAGTCCCATTTGCCAACATTTGGTCCATATCCCTCTAAACCCTTCCCATTCATGTCCCCATCTAGATGCCTTTTAAATGTTGTAATTGTACCAGCCTCCACCACTTTCTCTGGCAGCTCATTCCATACACGTACCACCATCTCCGTGAAAAGGTTACCCCTAAGATCCCTTTTAAATCTTTCCCCTCTCACCTTAAACATATGCCCTCTCATTTTGGACTCCCCGACCCTGGGGAAAACGACCTTTGTTATTCACCCTCTCCATGCATTTGGCCCACTGCATTGGCCGTTGCAAAGACCGATGCCAGCCCGTGTCCCATATTTTCCCAGTACCTCCGCAATGTTCACCCCCCCATCAATTATTTATCAAAGACCCATCCCACCAGCCAGTGCCTGCCAGATCTTAACCACCCATTCCCACACACCCCTTTCTTGTTTTATTTTGCTAATTGCTTCATATCTGTGTCCTCTGGTTACAAACCCATGAGCCATCAGGAAGAGTCTCTCTTTATTCTTTTTTGTTTTGCGTGGTGATTTTGAATGCCTCTATCAAATCCTGGCCTTTTTCTGCGCTAAGGAAAGCAGCTCCCAGCTATTCCAATCTCTTCATGTAAACCTCTCAACCCTCACCCCTGAACCCCTTCATCTCTTGTTTATTTTTAAGCTCTGACTTTGAATTTTGCATTTTAAGATGGGCTGGAGAATGGTGACTTTGTACACTTCTCACTGTACCCCTGCACTTGAGTACACATGACAATAAAATCTAATTCTAATTTGAAGTGAGGCTGTGCAGTAGATCCCATAGAAATTACAGTCTCTGCAGCAACGGTTATTCACTCTGTCAAAGATTAACTGCCCTTTAGTGTGAGCATTTAAGCAAGAAATGACTTATGTAGCAAGTTGCGATGACTTGGGAGTCATCATTGAGACACAGGCAATTCACAGGACATGAGGGTGTCATGTTCAGGCCAGACTGGGCAAGGACGACAGATTTCCTTCCCCAAAGGACATTAGCAAAACAGATGGATTCTTTGAACAGTGGGCAATGGCTTGGCCGTCATCATTAGACTCTTATGGAACTTGAATTCAGGGTAGAATTTGGACTCATGTTCCCAGAATTATCGCTGGGTCTCTGGATTAATAGTCTGGCAAGAATACCACTAGGTCATCTTCATCCCCATTAAGATCGTGAATGACTCGAAAAGGTAATTGGATATACACTTGCAGGTGTAGGGGAGAGGCTGACCAGGCTGGGGCTGTTTTGCCTGGAGTGTCAGAGGCTGAGGGGTGACCTTATAGAGGTTTACAAAATCATGAGGGGCATGGAGAGGGTAAATAGACAAAGTCTTTTCCCTGGGGTAGGGGACTCGAGAACTAGAGGGCATAGATTTAGTGTGAGAGGGGAACGATACAAAAAGGACCTAAGAGGCAACTTTTTCACACAGAGGGTGGTGTGAATATGGAATGAGTTGCCAGAGGAAGTGGTGGAGGCTGGTACAATTACAGCATTACAATTACCTGCACATCTTTAGACTGCGGGAGGAAACCCACGCAGACACGGGGAGAATGTGCAAACTCCGCACAGACAGTCACCCGAGGCTGGAAATCTCCTTAGGCTTCTGTGCCAAAACTAAACGGTAAACTCAACCACGAAATGCTGCGATCCGAATGGCCACCAAATGTCTTCCCTGCCTGCTCTGGCTTCCTCAACTCACATACCCAGCGTTCCAGGGCACCACATCCACAAACATTAACTCCCTCCACCACCAACGCTCAGCAGCAGCAATGAGCACCATCTAGAAGATCACCAAGGCTTCTTGGACAGCACCTTCCAAACGCACGGCCACAGGTACATTAAGGTTTCCCCTTGAGGTACACCACCATTGACATCAATGACTGAAAGAGACGTGCTACCAAGTGTTCAGAACGGCTGCAAGACACTCTGAGGTGAAATGCTTTAATGGTGAGGCCGTAGGGCAACAGAGAGGATAAGAGGCAGTAAATCCTGCTGTTTGCATCCCATGATCCTTTGGCACGTCCTGAACCATGGATCAGTCACCACAGCAGAAACTCGTGGCCATGAGGAGGCGTCGTACTGTGCAGTGTTGCCATGCCTCCCACCCCAACATTAAGGTCTGTCAATATTTTTCTCACTGTTTGCTAACTCTCCAGCTTCATATCATCTGTAAGTTCCAAAATTGTGTCTTGTAGCCCCAAGACTAATCTCAACTATAGCAACAGTCCCTGATAACTGAACACTGAACAAAACCGTAGTGCATTTCTCTCTCCAGTCTCATAAAGCAGACACAGGTTTCCCTGAACTCCCTATTTCCTAGCTCTCGACTGTTTTTCAATCCATTCTGATGCTGCTCCTTTCACCCTGTGAATTTC
Source organism: Chiloscyllium plagiosum (assembly GCF_037043375.1). Taxonomy (NCBI): domain Eukaryota; kingdom Metazoa; phylum Chordata; class Chondrichthyes; order Orectolobiformes; family Hemiscylliidae; genus Chiloscyllium; species Chiloscyllium plagiosum. The sequence continues at coordinate 17,274,518 of NW_028270185.1, read as the reverse complement.
AGTTTCTCAAATAAGCTGAAATATGCCATTTTATCAAGTGCGTTTGGAAAGCTGTTTGCACAGCTTTGCCTGCACTGAGCTCACCCACCGTCTCTGTTACCTCTCCAATCCAGCTCATCAAACAGTTTCACTTCAAGATCTGTCCTGGCTCTCTGAATCCATACTGTTCGCGCACTCTGTCCGTCAGAAAAAGTGAATGGTATCGCAAAATATAAAATGAAACAGCTCAGAGGGAGCCGATCTCGAGACAAAATCACAACGTTGGAGATCTGGATTGACTGCAACATCTTTGATCAGGCCGTTATTTAAACGGCTCACTAATGTAAATATGTTTGAGGTTTCATCTCACAGAGGCACTGCCATCTCAGCAGGTTTAGATTTAGTGAACAAGGGTGTATGATTTACACTGTCAAAGGAACAGTATAGCTGAGCGAGTTTTGAGAAGATTTGGAGCTCAGGTTGAGGTTCCGGATGTAGGTTAGCTCACTGAGTTGGAAGGTTCATTACCAGACGTTTTGTCACCATACTAGCTAACATCTTCAGCGGGCCTCCGGGCAAAGCCCACTGAAGATATTACCTAGAAGGGTGACAAAATGTTTGGAAATGAACCACTTAGCTCAGTGAGCAAACCTACATCCAGTGTAGCTGAGTCAGGCTGGTGCATTACTTGGAGGGGAACCTGCAAGTATTCTTGTATATCTGCTGCCCTCATCATTCCAGATTGTAATGGCTGTGGGTTTGGAAGGTGCTGTCTAAGAAGTGATCTTGTAGATGGTACATATCGCTGCTGCTGAGCATTGGTGGTGGAGGGAGTTAATGTTTGTGGATGTGGTGCCAAACAAGCCGGCTGCTTTGTCCTGGATGGTCATAGAGCCATACAGCATGGAAACAGACTTTTGGGTCCAACTTGCCCACACCATCCAGACTCATTAGGCATATTTACCTTAGCCAATTCATCTAACATGCACATCTTTGAACCATTGGAGGAAACCCATGCAGACATGGGAAGAATGTGCAAACGCCACACAGACAGTCACCTGAGGCTGGAATCAAACCTGGGTCCCTGGTGCTGTAAGGCAGCCGTGCTAACCACTGAGCCACCGTGCTGCTCCAGTCCCATTTGCAAGCACTTGGGCCATATCCCTCCAAACCCTTCCTAGTCATGCACCCATCCAGATGCATAAGATTGGAAAACATTAACTGACATCATGAGTAAGCTCCACCCATCAGGAGCATTCCAGTGCAGGCATGAATGGGCTGAATGGCCTCCTTATGTAGTATAATGGTTCTGTGGCAGGAAGGTCTGTTCTTGAGAGGTACAAACAAGACTTCAGTGTTCAGTTTTGCTTCGATTCTGTTTGTTACCAGAATGTTTTGGTAACAGTAATGTGAACTTATTCTTCATGTGCGCCTAACCTCTCACAAGAGACCATTCTGTAACCAGCAGGTAATCTGTAATAAACCTATTTACTGTTCATCAGGATTGAAACTATCCTAAGGTAGGTATCCCTCCCCAACATGGTCGCTTCTCTTAATGCTGGCATTGGAGTCAAGCTTCTTGAGTGTTGTTGGAGCTGCACCCATCCAGGAGAAAGTGAGGGCTGCAGATGCTGGAGATCAGAGCTGAAAAATGTGTTGCTGGAAAAGCGCAGCAGGTCAGGCAGCATCCAAGGAGCAGGAGAATCGACGTTTGGGGCATAAGCCCTTCTTCAGGAAGATTCCAGGTAGATGGTGGACAGGCTTTGGGGGAGGCAGGAGGTGAGTTATTTACTGCAGTATTCCTAGCCTCTGACTTGCTCTTGTAGTCGATGTGTTTATGTGTGGAGTCCAGTTCAGTTTCTGGTCAACGGTAACCCCCAGGCTGTTGATAGTGGGGGATTCAGTGATGGTGATGCTAACTTATCCTTCAGTCTTTGACTCTGCATTTACCTAAGCCAGATTCTTCCTCACTTCACTGAAATGTAAACAAAAAGTACAGAGGCTTTGATTCAGATGTCAGTATATTCTGACAGAAGATTGGTGCCTAACTCTCATGTTGCTTTCATTTCACAATTCTGGCAGTGTGAATTTTCTTTTATCTTAATTGTAGTTCTGTGCATGTTTTCCAGATCACTGCAGACAATCTTGTAAAATAAGCCGCATTGGCAAGCTGTCCTTGTTCGATGGAGGCGGAGTTTAAAGTATTGTCCTGATTGGTCCAGATTTAGTACCAAAGTCTCCTAAATTGTGGACAAACTAATTTTAATGCAAGATTTGTGTTTCATTTCCAAAAATTGTTAAAATTAACAGAATTGGCTTTATATTTTTCCTGTAATATTTTTCCCAAGTCTCCCAGAGGTTTACCTATCCAAATTTCTGATCAGCAAATACTGACACATTTCTCTCAGATTTCCCGAGAACTGCAATGGAACCCATTCACGTTGATGGTACCAAAGTGATGCATAAGCCAATAAACTCAAACTCTAAAATCGTGCCCAATCAGTTAAAGAATGCAAAATGACTCCACTGAGGCCGGTCTCCCTTCACCAAGTCACTTTTTATTTACAGGTAATACATGACCCAGCTCCCTCAGAGCCAGCCCTCAGAGTGAACAGACCTCTGACGCTCCTGGTTATATCTGTCAGCCGGAGCTCCCTAATTGAACAGCCCCAATTAGGGAACTCCTAATCTATAATGTTCACTTGGCTGACGTTGTTACTGTCACTACAGAATGACATTGCTCAAGTGGAAAGTAATCAATTATCTTCACTTCCTTTCATTAGCACTAAAAATAATCATAGAATCATCAATAATATGAGCTGGACCAAGCCATTCGGCCCTTAGTAGCTTGCTTTACCATTCAATATGATCATGGCTGATCATCCAACTCTGTACTCTGTTCTCGTTTTCTCCCCATACTATCTTACGCCTTTAGAGCTCAGAACTCTGTCTAACTTGCTCTTGAAAACATTCAATGGTTTGGCCTGAGCTGCTTTCTGTGGCAAACAATTGCACAGCCTTCTCATTCTCTGGGTGAAGACATTTCCCTTCATCTCAGTCCTAAATGGTTGACCCCATATCTTTAAACTGTGACTGCTGGTTATGGGCTTCCTGGTCATTGGGAACATGACCAGGGTGGCATTGGCTGACACGGTGGTTAGCACTGCTGCCTCACAGCACCAGGGACCTGGGTTCGATCCCACCCTTGGGTGACTGTCTGTGTGGGTTTCCTCCCACAATCCAAAGCTGTGCAGTTTAGGGTGTATTGGCCATGCTAAAATTGCCCATAGTGACCAAGGATGTGTAGGTTGGGTGCATTAGTCAGGGGTAAATGTAGGATAGGGGAATGGTTCTGGGTGGGCTGCGCTTTGGGGGGTCAGTTTGGGCCTGTTTCCATACTGTAGGGATTCTATGGACATCCTTGTTGCGTTTGTTCTGTTATAATTTTATAAGTTTGTATGAGACTCCCTCCTCAATCTTTTACTCTCCAGTGAATATTGTCCCAACCAATCCAGTCCCTTTTCATACATCATTCCTGCTAGCTCAGCTGCTGATACCACAATGTGGGTGATACTGAGACGTAACCATCCAGAATGGCTCTAAAGTCTTCAAGATCAAAAGGTTAATGTCTAAATCACTGCAACACAACTGAGGAGAAAATAATCCTGTTTTTGATCATCGTCTTTCAGCTTCTTTCTCCAATTATGAAACATTGGAGGTAGGACGATGAATGGATGGTGCCTGGCCATTCAGTCAATTAATCAGATTGGGAGCCCCCCACCATCTTCCAATTCAATGGGAGCTCTGCAAGGACTGGTATGTGAGGTGACCAATGGAAGGGGGTGTGTGGGGCAGTTGAAAAGAGGGAGGTCACATGATCAAACCTACAGGAGAGTCACCAACCACAGTGCCCAATCCAAACAGTGATGAGTTAATTCACCTGTCACTCTGAATATGGTCACATATGTTGGAAGAGCCCAAGATGGCGTCAATGGATCCAATGGCCATCAACCCTTTGTGTTGCTAACAGGTAAAATTACTGAGACCATGACAGGAAGGATTAAGCATTCAACAGAAGATTGACTGAAACATGATTTTTTTTTTAAATATATAAATAAACTGTCACCAAATCACCAATTAAAATAGCAAGTCACTGCCCCTGATAGGGCAACAATAAACATGAGGAAAGTTAAGCGTGGATCTTGATAAACAGTGAAGACGCATCACATTATATATAATCCCTACTCAAATTACATCTCAGATACATGACAGCTTTTTATGAGTTTACCAAGTTCCTTGAAAGTAGAGTCGCAGGTAGGCAGGGCAATGAAGAAGGCATTTTGGTACGTTTGCCTTCATCAGTCGTGCATGGAGTATAGGAGTTCGGAGGTCATGTTGCGGCTGTACGGGACATTGGTTAGACCACTTTTGGAATACTGCATACAATTCTGGTCTCCTTGCTATAGGAAACTTGAAAGGGTTCAGAAACGATTTCCAAGGATGTTGCCAGGATTGGAGGGTTTGAGCTATAGGGAGATACTGAACAAGCTGGGGCTGTTTTCCCTGGAGCGTCGGAGGCTGAGGGGTGACCTTATAGAAGTTTATAAAATCATGAGGGGCGTGGATAGGGTAAATAGACAAGGTCTTTTCCCCGGGTTGGTGGAGGCCAAAACTAGAGGGCATAGGTTTAGGGTGAGAGGGGAAAGATTGGAAAGGGACCTAAGGGGTAACTTTTTCACACAGAGGTTGTGGAATGAGATACCAGACTAGGTGGTACAATTACAACATCTAATGAAGGAGCAGCACTCTGAAAGCTTGTGATTTCAAATAAGGCAGTTGGACAATAACCTGGTGTCATGTGACTTCCAACATTTAAAAGGCATCTGGATGGGTATATGAATAGGAAGGGTTGAGAGGGATATGGGCTCAGTGCTGGCAAATGGAACTAGATGAGTTTAGGATATCTGGTCAGTTGGACCGAAGGGTCTGTTTCCGTGCTGTACATCGCTTTGATTCTAAACTCAACTTAGGAGGAAGCACGTGTTACTGTTACTGAACGTTCTGACAACTACTTGATACCAAACACAGAACTGGTTAGGCCTGATACTCTCACTGCTTAGCTCCTCCCAGGAACAGACCTTTATATCTGGATGGGTGGAGCTTATCGCGTGATATCAGTTAACCCTTGCAGGCTTGCAACAGTTCTCACATAAGCAATCAGATGATTACAGAATCGACTGAGCTACAGAGACCTAATGAAACACCAGTGAATTAAATGGTCAGATATCTTTTTGGAAGTGTCATCTTTTTGAATAGATACTGTGAGCCAGTGACACTGAAAACACACTGAATTTCTATAAAGTGACTGGGAACAAAAGGGAGCCATTCAGCCTGACATTTCTATGCTAGCTACTTCTGTGGACAGCAAGGCCGTCTCTTACCTGGTTAAAAATCACACAACACCAGGTTATAGTCCAACAGATGTAATTGGAAGCACTAGCTTTCGGAGCTCCGCTCCTCCTGGTATCGTGTGATTTTTAACTTTGTACACCCCAGACCAACACCGGCATCTCCAAATCATCTGTTACTTGTATTTTTAAACCGTTCCTCTCAAGGACAGGAATGCGCATTGCTACGTTTTTACTCGATGGTGTAACAGGTCACCTATTGCAAATCACAGTCTGTTTATGTGTAACCATCTGAAGTCAGCTTCAGCTACATCATCAATGATTTTCCCTTCATCATAAAGCCAGAATTGGAGATATTTGTCAATGATTGTACAATGTTGAGTACCATTCCTGACCCCTCAGATACTGAAGCAAGACCACGTTCTAATGCATCAGTCTAGCTTCAGGCCAGAGACAGTCATGCCCCATCAATACCCAGCAATGACTTTCTCCAATAAGAGAGAGTCAGGATCATCTCCCACTGACATTCCTCTGGATAAAAAAAACAAGAAGCAAAGAACAAAGAAAATTTACAGCCCAGGAACAGGCCCTTCGGCCCTCCAAGCCTGAGCCGATCCAAATCCCCTGTCTAAACCTGTCACCCGATTCCTATGCATCTGTATCCCTCTGCTCCCCACCTACTCAGGCATCTGTCCAGACGCATCTTAAATGAATCTCCCGTATCTGCCTCTCCAACCTCTGCTGGCAACATGTTCCAGGCACCTACCACCCTCTGTGTGAAGCACTTGCCGCGTGTATCCCCCTTAAACTTTCCACCCCACACCTTGAAAGCATGACCTCTCTTTCTTGAATCCCTCACCCTGGGAAAAAGCTTATCTCCATCTAACCTGTCTATACCCTTAATGATTTTGTAGACCTCAATCAGGTCTCCCCTCAATCTCCTTTTTTCTAATGAAAACAATCCTAACCTACTCATGAAGCAGGGTCAAAAAGTGTGGTGCGGAAAAGCCCAGCCGGTCAGGGAGCATCCGAGGTGCGGGAGAGTCAACGTATCAAGCATAAGCCCTTCATCCCCACATCCCCACCTGAACAGCTTATGCGCGGAACATCGATTCTCCAGCTCCTCGAATGCTGCCTGACTGGCTGTGCTTTTCCAGCAGCACATTTTTTGGCTCTGATCTCCAGCATCTGCAGTCCTCACTTTCTCCTACCTCACTATGAAGCAGGAAATGACTGGGGCCAGATATACAGATATTGCAACCAGCTCAAAGGGTGGGAGTTTGCCAGCCAGCGACTCACCTCCTGACCACCCATAGCCTATCCACCATTTACAAAGCACAAGTTATGAGGATCGCCAGTGCAAAAAATGGCCCTTCGGTCCATCGAATCCAAGCACTCAGCTACGTTAATCTCATTTTCCAGCACTTGACCCATTTGTATGCCTTGGCATCACAAGTGTATAAATGAATGCTTCTTAAACCTTCTGCCTCTATCATCCTTACAGGCAGTGAGTTGAGCTGAACAGTGAGTCAGGAGTGTGATGGAATACTCACTCGCCTGGATGATTAGAATGAGGGCAAAGGAGCTTGTTTGATCAGTAACCCTTCCAAAACTCAAACAATCCAACACAGACGCAATGTGGCTAGAGTGTTTACAAAATAAGATGCATCAGATAATCTTACCAAGGTTTATTCAACACGTGGCCTCTACCATTCCAATTGCTGAAGGATAGAACTGGAGCCAATCTTTACATATAGAGTCATAGCGATGTACAGCACGGAAACAGACCGTTCAGTCCAACTTGTCCATGCCGACCCGATATCCCAACCAATCTAGTCCCATCTGCCAGCACCTGGCCCATATCCCTCTAAACCCTTCCTATTCATATTCCCATCCAAATGCCTTTTAAATGCTACAATTGTACCAGCCTCCACAACTTCCTCTACGTGAAAAAATTGCCCCTTAGGCCTCTTTTATATCTTTCTCCTCTCACCCTAAACCTATGCCCTCCAGTTCGCGACTCCCCCACCCCAGGGAAAAGACTTTGCCTATTTACCCTATCCATGCCCCTCAATTTTGTAAACCTCTATAAGGTCACCCCTCAGCCTCCGACGCTCCAGGGAAAACAGCCCCAGCCTGTTCAGCCTCTCCCTGTAGCTCAAACCCTCCAACCCTGGCAACATCTTTTGAATCTTTTCTGAACCCTATCAAATTTCGCAACACCTTTCCGATAGGAAGGAGACCAGAATTGCACGCAATATTCCAACAGTGGCCTAACCAATGTCCCGTACAGCCACAACATGGCCTCCCAACTCCTGTACTCTATATCCTGACCAATAAAGGAAAGTATACCAAACGCCTTCTTCACTATCCTATCTACCTGCGATTCCATTTTCAAGGAGCGCACACCTCCTAAATTGACAGCCACAAATTTAGCCTTCTATCTGTTTATAAGTGCTCAAGTGGATCCCCAGTTGATGCCATACAATTAAATACAGTTACTGTATAATTAACAACCATTCCAAAAATGAATAAGGGCAGCAGGTACTGGGACACCAGATCCGACCAATTTCTCTCTAAACTGCACAGCATCAAGTTCTTTCATCATCACTGAAAACGTAAGGGTGGGTGTGGGGACATTAATCCATAAAAGCAGACTTCCATGGCCTCAGGATGTCATTAGAGCCAATTAAAATGTTTTTGCAGTACAGTCACTGTTGTAGTACAGGAGGTATGACAATTATCTTGTGCACACAAAAAGTGCCTGCTGTGTTAACTCTCAGAGTAAACATGTCAGTATACCTTTAAGAAATACGCTCATAACATCATATCATGGCTATACAGCATGTGAGGGGAAAGTGAGGGCTGCAGATGCTGGAGATCAGAGCTGAAAATGTGTTGCTGGAAAAGCGCAGCAGGTCAGGCAGCATCCAAGGAACAGGAGAATCGACGTTTCGGGCTTATGCCTGGAACGTGGATTCTCCTGTTCCTTGGATGCAGCCTGACATGCTGCGCTTTTCCAGCAACACATTTTCAGCCATACAGCATGTGACCCAAGGATATAAAGGTCTCTTGCTCCATCTTACTTAAAGCATGACACTCTACTTAAAGCATACAGCTCTGTGTCAAAAAATAGCTTAATGCAACCCAGACGCTTATGTGCCTGAGCAATGTAATGTCTGTACATGACAGTTAGCTATAATAACTGTCGCAATCTTCAATACCATGAGAGCCATGTCCTTCTGTCATGTTACAGGAGATAATTGCTTAGAAACATAGGAACAGGAATAGGTCATTCAGCCCATTCAACATGCCCCAGCATTCAATATAGTCATACCAGATTGAATACCGTTTACTCACCCCTATCCCCAGAACCTGTACATTACTGGTAATCAGAAACCTATCAATCATCACCTTAAACATACACAAAAACTGAGCTACCACAGCGTTCCGTGATACAGAATTCCAAATCTTCACAACCCTCTAAGTAAAAACAGATCTCCTCATCTCAGACCTAAGTGGTGAGTCCCTCATTTTTAAACTGTGTTCCCTGGCTTTAGACTCACGCAACAGGGAAACATCTTACTCTGATCCACCCCGTCTATAATATTTAAATATTTTGTAGCTTTCAATGAGATCAGAGCTGAATCTTTGAAACTCTAGAGAGTACAGATTTGCTCAAACTCTCTTCGCAGGACAGTCCCACCATCCCAGACCAATCTGGTGAACCTTCACTGCACTCCGTTTATGGTGATAATACCTCTCCTGAGAATAAGGAGAGCAACACTGTGCACAGTACTCTAGGTTTGGTCTAACCAAGCTTCTATATAATATAAGCACAACCTCACTCATCCTTCACTCTTGCAATAAAGGCTAACATTCTATGAGTTGTCCACATAGCTTGTGTTCCTTCAGGTTCGACTTCAGTGATTTTTTGACCAGGAAATCTCGCTGCCTTTGTACATTCACAGTTTCCAACCTCTCGCCGTTTAAGAGATTCCCTGCACACCTACCTCTCTTACCAAAATGGATAACCCCACAATTTTCCACCTTCCACCTGCCATTTTCTTGCCAGGTCATTAAAACAGTTTAAATGCCCCTAAAACCCCATTACATCTTCCTCACCAAATAAAACCTCACCACGAGGGCGGGGGGGGGGGGAGGGTCACAAGATGTAAGAGTGACCAGGAACTATCCCCCTAAAGACTAGTTGGGGTGGTGATGGCCTAGTGGTGTTAGCACTGGGCTGTTACTTCAGAGACCCCCAAGGTGATGTTCTGGGGACTTGGGTTCGAGTCCCAACATGGCAGATGGTAGACAGTAGAATTTAAATCTAATAATTAATTGTCAGAGGAAACCTACCTCACTAATGCCCTTTAGGGAAGGAAACTGCTAGCCTACACTTGACTCCAAGCTCATGGCAATGTGGTTGACACTCAACTGCCCTCTGCCCAACAAGGGATGGGAAATAAATGTTGGCCCAGCCAGCGACACCTATATCCTGTGAATGAATTTTAAAAACCTACACCAAGCTCCTGGAGTAGTTCATGAAGGCCTCACCATCACCTTCTCCATGGCAACGTCACTGAAACAGATTATCTATTCACTGTGGGAGATCGCTAGGCAGAAATGCTCTACTGGGACAGGACTCACAGCGCCAGGGACCCAGGTTCGATTCCAGCCTCAGGCGCCTGTCTGCGTGGAGTTTGCAAATTCTCTCCATGTCTGCGTGGTTTTCCATCGGGTGCTCAGATTTTCTCCCACAGTCCAAAGATGTCCAGGTCAGGTCAATTGGCCATGCTAAATTGCCCAATAGGGATGTGTATATTAGGTGCATTAGTCAGGGACAAATATAGAATAGGGTTACTCTTTGGAGGGTTGGTGTGGATTTGTTGGGCCAAAGGGCCTGTTTCCAAACCGTAGGAATTCTAATTCTAATGCTAACATTTGAAGTGACTTCAAAATGTAGAAACATAGAGAGCAGGCCATTCGGCCCTTCAAGCCTGCTGTGCTATTCAATATGATCATGAATGATTATCCAACTCCTGTCCCTGCTTTCTCCCAAACCCTTTGATCCCTTTAGTTTAAAGAACTATAAGAAAGAAGACCATAAGAAATAGGAGTGGAAGTAAGGCCGTTCGGCCCATCGAGTTCACTCTGCCATTCAATCATGGCTGATGGGCATTTCAACGTCACTTACCCGCACTCTCCCCGTATCCCTTAATTCCTTGCAAGATTAAGAATTTATTAATCCAACTATATCTAACTTCTACTTGAAAACATTCCGTGTTTTGGCCTCAACCACTTTCTGTGGGAGTGAATCCCAAAAGATCCCCACTCTCTGAGTGAAGACATTTCTCCTCACATCAGTCCTACTCCATATCCTTAGACTCCGACCCCTGGTTCTCGGGATCATCCTTCCTACATTTACTAGGCCTAGTCAAAGGCACTTAATTGGCTGGTAAAGCAATCCGAGAACGTGACAGGTGCTACAGAAAGGGAAATCTCTCGTTCCTTCACCTTTTTCACTAACAGGCGATTTTTGTTTAGAATTATTGTGTTGTCACTCATGTCAGTAGCAATTTGTCAAGTAATATTGCAAAGATGCGAAACTGAAGCAGGCAGGAGAGGGGCAGCTGGTTTGTCAATCCTGTGGGGACCTTGTTCTCATCGAGCCCTGACCTTGTTCCCAACATACCTTCCACATAGCCTTCATCAGAAGCCAAAAGGCAACCAGAAAAACACAGGAAAGGGAAACAAAAAGCAAACACTCTGGAAAATTCCTCTCGGGTCCCCTCAGGCAAATCAAAACCATTCCAGGAGATCAACCTACAATGTCGAATTCTTCATTTCGAAATGGCTCCAGACTGGAAATGCAAAGCCTTCCAGTTCTTTTTGTGTTCGATAACATTTTCCAAACTTAGGAACCTAAGCTCAGGATGTTTCTGACAATTTCACGTGCTCTGTGTTAATCTTCCCAAAAGCCATTCCATTCTGCCCCCAAAGAGGGGCTGCTCAGAGATGAACGATGAACAAGGGGAGTCCCATCAGCCCTTAGAACCTGCTCCCTCGCTCAATAAGATTGTGGCTGACCTGACCTTAACCTCAACTGCACATCCCCCGATAATCTTTTATCTCTTTGGTCACCAAGAATCTGTCGAGATATTTAAAAGTATTAGTAAATTATAAAATGTAAAAAGGTATTCTTCAAGATATTTAAAGATTCTGCATCCACCGCCTTTTGAGGAAGAGAATTCCAAAGACCCTCTGAGAGAAAGAAATGAGACATAGTCAGAGAGGCATAACGTTTTACAGAAATAGACCCTTCAGTTCAATCAGTCCATTCCGACCGTAATCCCAAATTAAACCACTCCCAGCTGTCTGAGCTTGGCCCATAGCCTTCCAAACGTTTATTCATGTACTTAACTGTGAGAAATCTGGAAGTAAATAAGCCGGAATCTCAGGAGTAGCTGCAGGATCCACGCTACCTTTAATCCACCATGTTAGAATGTTTCTCCACCTCTGTTTTCAATAAGGGCACCCCCTGATTTTTAAACAATGATCCAGAGTTCTAGATTCTTTCATGAGCAGAAACATCTTTTCCACAACCACATGGTCAACTCCCCTCAGGACCTTATCTGTTGCAATTAGATTAGATTACTTACAGTGTGGAAACAGACCCTTCGGCCCATCAAGTCCAAAGAGCAACCCACCCAGACCCATTCCCCTACATTTACCCCTTCACCAAACACTATGGGCAATTTAGCGTGGCCAATTCACCCTAACCTGCACATTTTTGGACTGTGGGAGGAAACCGGAGCACCCGGAGGAAACCCACGCTGACACGGGGAGAATGTGCAAACTCCACACAGACAGTCGCCCGAGGCGGGAATTGTGAGGCTGCAGTGCTGACCACTGTGCCACCGTGCCGCCCAATTAAGTCATCTCTGCTTCATCTAAACCCCAGAGGATACAGGCCCAGCCTTCCCTTCCTCAAAAGACAATCTGACCATCCCAGGGACTGGTCTTTGAACTTCTTCCAAAGCAGTTCCATCCTTCTGTAAGTACGGTGAACAGTACTGCTCTCCAGATGTGGTTTCACCAATACCCAGTATCTCTGAAAATCATAAGACATCACTGATGGGTGATCTCAATAAAATGATTCCCTGGTCCATTTAAATCCTGTTTCTCTGGAGCGTCAGAGGATGAAGGGTGATCTTATAGAGGTTAACAAAATCATGAGGGGCATGGATAGGGTGAATAGCCAAGGTCTTTTCCCCAGGGTGGGGGAGCCCACAACTAGAGGGCATAGGTTTAAGGTGAGAGGGGAAAGATTTAAAAGGGACCTAAGGTTCAAAGTTTGTGAGAAGATTTGTAGCTCGGGTGCTCGTTGTTGTGGTTCTGTTTGCCGAGCTGGGAATTTGTGTTGCAGACGTTTCGTCCCCTGTCTAGGTGACATCCTCAGTGCTCGGTAGCCTCCTGTGAAGCGCTTCTGTGATCTTTCCTTCAGCATTTATAGTGGATTGTATCTGCCGCTTCCGGTTGTCAGTTCCAGCTGTCCGCTGCAGTGGCCGGTATATTGGGTCCAGGTCGATGTCCTACTATTATAGGACAAGCCAAACAGAGAACAGCCAGGGAATTCCTAGAGGCATGGCACTCATCCACAGATTCTATCAATAAGCACATCGACCTGGACCCAATATACCGGCCACTACAACGGACAGCTGGAACTGACAACCGGAAGCGGCAGAGACAAACCACTATAAATGCCGGAGGAAAGATCACAGAAGCGCTTCACAGGAGGCTCCCAAGCACTGAGGATGTCACCTAGACAGGGGACGAAACATCTGCAACACAAATTCCCAGCTCGGCGAACAGAACCACAACAGGGCCCTAAGGGGCAGCTATTTCATGCAGAGGGTGGTGTGTGTATGGAATGAGCTGCCAGAGGAAGTGGTGGAGGCTGGTACAATTGCAACATCTAAAAGGCATCTGGATGGGTATATGAATAGGAAGGGTTTAGAGGGATATAGGTCAAATGCTGGCAAATGGGATTAGATTAATTTTGGATATCTGGTCGGCATGGACAAGTTGGACCAAGGGTCTGTTTCCTTGCTGTACAGCTCTCTTGCTCTACGAATCAATGGGCAGCTTGACTTTGTGTGGAACCAAGACAAGGTGGTTTAGCCCTTCAAGAGCAGGGTGCCTTCTTACTAGCATTACCACATAGAAAAACTGACAAAATGACCCCTCTTCCCAAACTGGTATCTGACCTGGCAAATGCCAGATATTTGCCCATTCTGCCATTTTCCTTCAGGTCAGCCCTGAGTAGATGGCAATGCCACAGGAAAGCGTGGTTCAAAGAAAGCGAGAAAAATGATGAGATCTCTCCGATTAAACTCAGAAATATGATCCAATACAGGGAGCATGCCCATCGACCCATCAAGCCTGTTCTTTTAGGACCCATATACGCAGTTTCTATCCCTCTGTTCATCATAGAGTCTATCGAGATATGCCTTAAATGTTGCTAACGTACCTGCTTCCATCACTTCCACTGGCAGGACATTCTGGGCGCCCAGCACTCTCTGGGTGAAACATTTTCCCTGCATTTCTCCCCTGAACATTTCCCCCTCTCCCCTCGAACCTGTGCCCTCTTGTAGTTGACCTTTCCACCCTGGGAACAGCCTCTGACTATCCACCCTATCTGTGCCTCTCATAAATTTTGTAGACTTCTATCCAGTCCCCAACACCCACCCACCACACCCCCCCCCCCCCCCCCCCCCCAAGCCTCCATCTTTCCAGTGAAAACAATCCGGGTTTATCCAACCTCTCCCCATAACTGAAGCCCTCCAGAACAGGCCGCATCCTGGTAAACCTTCTCTGCACCGTCTCCAAAACATCCACCTCCTTCTGGGTAGGGTGGCAACCAGAACTGTGAGCAAAATTTTCAAAAGTGGCCTAACCAAAGTTTTATGCAGCTGTAACATAACCTGCTAACTTTAAAATTCAATGCCCCGGCCAATAAAGGCAAGAGTCCTGTAAGCCTTCCTGACCACCTTATCCACCTGTGCTGCTACGTTCAGGGATCTGTAGACCCGTCCGCCCAGATCTCTCTGTACGTCAATGCTCCCAAAGGTTCTGCCATTTTGTGTCTAATTTGTACCTGAATTTGATCTTCCAAAATGCATCACTTTATGTTTGTCTGGATTAAACTCCATCTGCCATCTATCTGTATCCCACCATATCCTTTGACAATCATAGAATCCCTACAGTGTGGAAACAGGCCCTTCAGCCCAACGAGTCCACACCCCGACCCTCCAGAGAGTATTCCACCCAAACCCATTCCTTAACATTTACCTCTGAATAATGCACCTACATCTCTGAACACTATGGGCAATTCAGCATGGCCAAGCCACCCTAACCTGCACATCTTTGGGCGGCACGGTGGCACAGTGGTTAGCACTGCTGCCTCACAGCGCCAGAGACCCGGGTTCAATTCCTGACTCAGGTGACTGACTGTGTGGAGTTTGCACATTCTCCCCGTGTCTGCGTGGGTTTCCTCCGGGTGCTCCGGTTTCCTCCCACAGTCCAAAGATGTGCAGGTCAGGTGAATTGGCCATGCTAAATTGCCCGTAGTGTTAGGTAAAGGGGTAAATGTAGGGGTATGGGTGGTTTGCGCTTCGGCGGGTTGGTGTGGACTTGTTGGGCCGAAGGGCCTGTTTCCACACTGTAATGTAATCTAATTTAATCTCTTTGGATTGTGGGAGGAAACCGGAGCACCCGGAGGAAACCCACGCAGTCACGGGGAGAATGTGCAAACTCCACACAGACAGTCGCCCGAGGCTGGAATCGAAATTGGGTCCCCGGCGCTGTGAGGCAGCGGTGCTAACCACTGAGCCACCGTACCACCCCAATCCTCCTCAGTATCTGCAACTCCACCAGCATGGCCAACCCCACACAGAGAGTCACCCGAGACAGGAATCGAACCCAGGTCCCATGAGGCAGTAGTGCTAACCACTGAGCCACCCGTGATTGATATAGGTGTAACAAAACATCAAGTTTAGCATCATAAGTGTTTCCTCTCCCTCTTTGTTAGAAGACAAGCCTTTCCCTGTTGCTGTGGATCTTGACTTTGCCAAGTTTTGGAAGCAGAGTTTTGCATAAAGAACAAGGAATTCATGTGCCTATTTCACGATGTAATGTTATGTGACATGCAGGAAGCTTTTAGGTATTGAAAATAATATAGTGCATTATATTTGTAGACAATGTACAGTTTGTTATATTCCAAGGCATTATGGTTGGCAAACACCGGCCACTTTCTATTAAAACACATCGGCTGCAAAAACTGGTTGTGCAAGTGCTCACATTTTCAGGGCTCTGGGTGTTCTTAATAACTGTGCAGATTTCTGGTAATGGCTGCCATTGGAAACGTAGGAAGCAGGAACAGGAGGAAGCCATTCAGCCCTTCGAGCCTGTTCCATCATTCAATAGGATCATGGCTGTAAATCCAACTCAGGCCCCTGGTCCCACCTGTATCCCATACCCTTCAGCCCTAAGAATGCCATAAAGTCTTAGAGTCAGGGAGATCTCCAACACAGAAAAAGGCCCTTCAGCTCCTCACATCCATGCTGGTCAAAAGCAACCATCTCACTATTCTAATCCCATTTTCCAGCACCCGGCCCATAGCCGTGTATCCCTTGGCATTGCAAGTGCATGTCCAAATATGTTATTTTTCAGATAATCATCCCATTTCCATTTTATCGCCTCAGGGTGAACGTCATAGTCTCAAATAGTGCGTCGCTTGACCTGGAACACTTGCCATTTCTAAATGTCTTCCCTCATGTTTTTGTTACTTCTTTAGCCAAACATTGTTCCTGACCTTTTCTGCGCAGGTCCCCTATGGTTTTGAACACAAGTCCTTTCTCAGCTGTCTATTTTTGGTGGAAAACTGCCCCGGCTTCTCCAGTTCTATCGTTGCAATTCCCCAGCCCTTTGATCATGCTTTTCGGATCTCTCCTGCATCTCTTTCAATGCCTTCACATTTCTACCCAAAGTACCTCAGAGTTGGATCCAATCCTCCAGGTAAGTCCAAAATAGTGATAAGATTCCCTACAGTGTGCAAACAGGCCGTTTGGCCCAACAAGTCCACCCTGACCCTCCGAAGAGTAATCCACCCCCAACATTTACCCCTGACTAATGCTATGGGCAATTTAGCATGGCCAACTCCACACAGAGAGTCCCCCTGGTGCTGTAAGGCAGCAGTGCTAGCCACTGAGCCACCGAGCCGCCCATGATTGATATAGGTTTAACATGATATCATGCTTTTGGTACTCATACTCGTTTTAACCATATTAACTATGTTCTTAACCTGTTTCACCACCTGTAACCTTCCATGTACATATACACACAGCTCCCTCTGTTCCTGCATATCCTATACACCTTATTTCAGATTGTCTCTCCATGTCCTTCCTACCAAGGTGAATCGCTTCACAACTCTATATTCAACATCAACTGCAGTTTGTCTATGTCCTTTTCTTCCGGCCCAGTTTGCTAGCGTCAGCAGTTATTGAAACTATAACCCTCAGAGCACAAGCTAGGGGAGCAGCTAGACAAGATGTTGGTGAGGCCACATTTGGAGTGCTGATGTTGTTCTGGTCACCCAACTACAGAAAGGATATTATTAAACTAGAACGAGTGCAGAAAAGATTGACCAGGATGCTACCTGGACTGGAAGGTTTGGGTTATAAGGAGAGGCTGGATAGACTGGGATGTTCTTCTCCTGGAACACAGCAGACTGAGGGGTGACCCCATAGAGGTCTATAAAATCATGAGAGGCATAGATAAGGTAAGTAGCCAATAGCTTTTTCCCAGGGTAGGGGAGTCTAAAACTAGACAGCATAGGTTTAAGGTGAGAGGGGAGAGATACAAAGAAGTCCAGGGGACAGTTTTTTTCCACACAGAGGGTGGTTAGTGTCTGGAACAGGCTGTCGGAGGTAGTGGTGGAGGTGAGTACAATTTTGTCATTTAAGAAACATTTGGATAAATATATAGTTAGGATAGGTCTACAGGGATATGGACCAAATGCAGGTAAATGGGACTAGATTAATTGTGAAAAATGGGCAGCATGGATTAGTTGGGCTGAAAGGCCTGTAAACCTCTAAAACTCTATTTCTCTATTAGTATAAGGAAAAGAATGCCTTTCAACACAGGTCCCTCTACTATAAACCTCTCCTTGAGTGCTAAAAGTGACCACGCACCTTTATTTTGTTGGCTGACACTCTGCCAATTTTGTATCCTACATTGGCAGTGCAGCAAAATGCCAAGAACATCACATTTATTCACCAGTCTGTTCTGTGGCATGTCGTCAAATGCTTTCTGGAAGTCCGGGTACATCACATCCACTGCTCTGCCCTCATCAACCCTCTCTGTTCATTTCTCAATAAACTATTTTATTCTGAACATGTATGTAATGTTTAGCAACTCTCCAGTCTCTAACATTCAAGGATAGCTGTAATGTTATGGCAGGGGCCTCCGCAATTTCTGCCTTGTTTTCCTCTCCTTCTGACTGGTTTCAAACCAGTTCTTTTCCCATTTAAGGAGAAAGTGAGGACTGCAGATGCTGGATATCAGAGCTGAAAATGTGTTGCTGGAAAAGCGCAGCAGGTCAGGCAGCATCCAAGGAGCAGGAGAATCGACGTTTCGGGCATAAGCCCTTCTTCAGGAATGAGGAAAGTGTGTCTAGCAGGCTAAGATAAAAGGTAGGGAGGAGGGACTTGGGGGAGGGGCGTTGGAGATGCGATAGATGGAAGGAGGTCAAAGTGAGGGTGATAGGCCGGAGTTGGGTGGGGGCGGAGAGATCAGGAAGAAGATTGCAGGTTAGGAAGGCAGTGCTGAGTTTGAGGGATTTGACTGAGAGAAGGTAGGGGAAGGGGAAATGAGGAAACTGGAGAAGTCTGAGTTCATCCCCTGTGGTTGGAGGGTTCCTAGGCGGAAGATGAGGCGCTCTTCCTCCAACCGTCGTGTTGCTATGGTCTGGCGATGGAGGAGTCCAAGGACCTGCATGTCCTTGGTGGAGTGGGAGGGGGAGTTGAAGTGTTGAGCCACGGGGTGGTTGGGTTGGTTGGTCCAGGTGTCCCAGAGGTGTTCTCTGAAACGTTCCACAAGTAGGCGGCCTGTCTCCCCAATATAGAGGAGGCCACATTGGGTGCAGCGGATGCAATAAATGATGTGTGTGGAGGTGCAGGTGAATTTGTGGCGGATATGGAAGTATCCCTTGGGGCCTTGGAGGGAAGTGAGGGGGGAGGTGTCCCATTTAAGCCCAAAATCAGAAAAACTAATAAAACACACTGCATTCAGCCTGGTTCATGGCTGTACTATCCACTTGAGATCTGTCATAAGAACAGTCTTTCAAACTGATTTTCGTATGCATCTCTTTTGGAATCCAGAGGAGCTCTGGATTTGTTTACCTTCCCTTTTTCCTCCATGGGAACAAACCTCAATTCTAATCCAATTTCATTGTTCACTTACTGCTTTGCCAAATACATTTTGATTCCAATTCATGGAATCCCTACCGCGTGGAAGCAAGCTATTCGGCCCATTGAGTCCACACCAACCCTCTGAAGTGCATCCCAACCAGACTCTAGATCTATTACTGTGCATTTCCCACAGATAATCCCCCGAGTCTGCAGATCCCTGCACACTATGGGTCATTTAACATGGCCAATCTGCCTAAGCGACACATCTTTGTGACTGTGGGAGGAAACTGGAGCATCCGAAGGAAGCCCAGGCAGACACGGGGAGAATGTGCAAACTCCGCACAGACAGTCGCCCGAGGCTGGAATCGAACCCAGGGTCCATGGCGCTGTGAGGCAGCAGCGCTAACCACTGAGCCACCGTGCCGCCCCATCTGGACCAGAGCCTATCCCTTTGAACTTGGTTGTTCCCCAGATAATCACTCTCACTCTGGATTGTTCCCGATCCTTTTCTATAGTCATCTTTAACCTTACGATATAATGGTCACTATTCCTTAAACCTTCTCCTATTTACCCTTGATTCGTTCAGTCCATCTCATTCTTGAGACCCTGGTCTAGCAGTATCTCCTGTCCCATTGGGCTGTGGACATTTCTCCTGAATAAATCATTGGACCCCCTGCCCCTAACATTACTAACGGTTCTGTCTATACTCATTATTTAAGCACTTTGTTATAACTACCCAACAATTCTTGAAGCTCTCTGTAAAGTGCTGGCAAACCTCTAGCTCTACGTGATTCCCATTAGTCGGTAACCTATAGACTACGCTGAACATGAGATTTTACTCATCCAAAATAGTTCAGACTCAACACAGACTCTTGTGGAATAACACCAGTCACATCCTGCCTGAAACATTTTCTATGCTAACCGTCCCCTGCTGTTCAGCTGATGTTCTAACCAGTGCAAACACATGCCTTCAATTTATACAATTCAATACAATACAATACAGCAAAGGAACAGGCCCTTCGGCCCACCAAGCCTGTACCGACTCCTAGTCCTTATTTAGACCCACTAATTGTTCCCCATATGTGTTTTCCATCCCTCTGTTCGGCTCCCGTTCATATGTCTATCGAGATAAGTGATAAACGTTGCTGTTGTACCTGCTTCCACCACTTCCAGTGGCAGTGCATTCCAGGCACCCAGCACCTCCGAAACTTTCCCTTCCTCCCTTTCAACTCTGGGAAAAAGCCTCTGACTATCCACCCTATCTATGCCTCTCATCATTTTGTAGACCTATATCAGTTCGCCCACGGCCTCTGTCTTTCCAGCGAAAGCAATCCGAGTTTATCCAACATTTCCTCATAACTAAAACCCTCCAGAGCGGGCAAAACCTGGTCAACCAAAGGTCAACTTGAATTAACAGTCTCTTAACCATTACATCGGATTCACATCTGGTTCTTGGAGAATTTCAGGGTTCTTTTGTCTGCGCGCACACAACACCTTATTTCGTGCTGTCTTGATTTCCAATCCTGTTGGATCGACCTGCATGTCTTATCACTTGTCATGTCCACATTTGCAATGAGCTCCATAGACTCTGTAATTGCACAGTCTGACCACCGAGTGGTGCTGCATGGCCTTATCCTCCCCCACCAAAACCCGCGAATGTTTGATTTTGTCACTTCCCTTTCGATTTTCTTGGCACGTTTATTTTCTTAGTAACTGAAATATCTAATCTCCAAAGTGGTGTTTACTGTCGATTGTAAAATTCAATTCAATACATTTTTCACAATGATATGAGAGGCCTTCTTTATCTTTTTCTCGACTTTGACTCTTCCATTCATGCTCCCAGCTGAAGACTTTGAGAGTGGACCTTTCCCATTTTCGATCAGAGCTGCACCATTTGGGGCTTTGCTCTCAGTTCTGATTCCGAAGGTTGTGGATTTAAATCCCTCTGAGAGACTTCAGCACAATATTTAGAATCAATGACCTTGCCAAAGTGCCATGCCAAGTATTGTATCTGACTATGATCAGCCAAACCTTTTGATCATTGTAACAATGATGGAATCTGGTCAAGGTGGTCCTAAATGTTATCTTCCTTCAGTGTTTTTTTTTTAAGATTACTTACAGTGTGGAAATAGGCCCAACAAGTCCACAACGACCCTCCGAAGAGCAACCCACCCTCCTACATTTTACCCTTTCGCCTAACACTTCGGGCAGTTTAGCATGGCCGATTCACCAAAGCTGCACATGTTTGGACTGTGGGAGGAAACCGGAGGAAACCCACGCAGACACGGGCAGAATGTGCAAACTCCACACAGGCAGTTGCCTGAGGTGGGAATTGAACCCGGGTCTCTGGCGCTGTGAGGCAGCAGGGCTAACCACTGTGCCACCATGCCACTCTTCTGATAATGTTTCCGGTGATGATTAAGTTCCAATACTCCTGCTTTGACCTGACCTCATGGATGGTGGTGCGATCATGTTTCTTAGCTTCTATGGGACTCTGTTGCAGCTCTGCTACAGATCTCCGAGTTCCCTGAAACACTGGGTGTCCATACTGCACTCTTAGATGCTGCTCTGTCCAGCTAAATTGTTTCCGTTCTGCGTCCTCTGCATCTCTAGTTGTTCCTTAACATTCAATGGCTGAATACCGCACTGTCAACATCGTTGGGGGGGGGGAGGGGGGTGGTGGAGTTACCATTGACCAGAAATTGAACTGGACTAGCCATATAAACACATTGACTACAAGGCCTGGTCAGAGACTAGGAATTCTGCAGCAAGTAACTCACCACCTGACTCCCCAAAACCTGTCCACCATCTACAAGGCGCGAGTCAGGGTGTGAGGGAATACTCCCCACTTGCCCCTGGATGGGGGCAGCTCCAACAACACTCACAAAGCTCGACACCATCCAGGACAAAGCAGCCCACTTGATTGGCACCACAACCACAAAGCATCCCCTCCCTCCACCACCAACGCTCAGTAGCGGCAGCTACAAGATGCACTGCAGAAATTCACCAAAGCTCCTTAGACAGCACCTTCCAAACAAGTCACTTCAACATGACTGCATAATTTCAGATGCAAAATATTTGATCCTTATGGAAATAAGTGGTTACATCTGAGTGCGGTATATTAATGAGACACTTTATACATCATCATAGAAAGTGATGTGATGTCATGTGATCTTTGTCTTCCTTGCAACTTCATGGCAAGTTTAAACCACAGTAAGAAGTTTCTTAATCATTCCATGATTTAGATGTTGGACTGGGGTGTACAAAGTTAAATCACACAACACCAGGTTATAGTCCAACAGGTTTATTTGGAAGCACTAGCTTTCGGAGCACTGTTCCTTCATCAGGTGGTTGTGGTGTCCATCATCATCACCGTGTGGCACAGTGGCTCACAACACCAGGGTCCCAGGTTCAATTCCACCCTCGGGCGACTGACTGTGTAGAGTTTGCACGTTCTCCCCGTGTCTGCGTGGGTTTCCTCCGGGTGCTCCAGTTTCCTCCCGCAATCCAAAGATGTGCAGGTCAGGTGGATTGGCCATGCTAAATTGCACATGGCGTTAGGTGCATTAGTCAGGGGTAAATGTAGAGAAATAAGGAAACGGGTCTGGGTGGGTTACTTTTCGGAGGGTCAGCGTGGACTTGCTGGGCTGAAGGGCCTGTTTTCACACTGTGGGGATTCTAAGACCATAACCTGGTGTTGTGTGATTTAACCTAATGATGCCACACTCTCTCAATATTCTTTAGCAGCATAACAAGCAACTCTAATATAATGGGGAACAATTTAAGCCAGTGAGGGGAGTGAGGGGGTAACATAAGAACATAAGAGATAGGAACAAGAGCATAAAATATGTCCCTTTGTAGTTGTTCCATCATTGAATGCAGTCATAGATAATCAGGTGCACCCTCTGCTTTATCCAGGCATCTTGGGATTCTCTAAGACCTGGAAGTCTGAGTTGAATATAGTCAATAAATGACAACATGATTTTCTCATATTTTTGTAAGTTTGGGAGCTGCAAACACTCCAACTCCCTCCCCCTCCAACACCAAAATAACTTGCCCAATCACCCACCTTGATCAGATGATTAAGAGTTTGTAAATCAGGAATTATAAAACTACTCTTGGTAATGATGAGCACAAAACTGCCAGGTTTTGTTATTGTTAAAACCCCCATCTGGTTCACTGATGTCCTGTTGCGAAGGAAATCTTACCTGGTCTGGACTACATGTGACTCCAGACCCACAACTGTCTGGTTGACTTTTTACTGCTGTCTGAAAAGGTCTTCCAAATCACTGAGTTGTGTCAAACTGGAGAAAATACACTCCCTTCGACGCCATCACACAATCTGTAAGGTGCACGGAAGCGAATCACTAATGTTCCTGAGACAGTGCCTTCCAAACCCCGACTCTCACCCAGATGGATGAGGCGTACATGGGAACACTACCTCCAACCACAGACCGTACCCACTGGGAAATAAATCGCCGTTCCTTCACTGTCGCTGGGTCAAAATCCTGAAATTCCCTCCCTCGGGGGCTACCTATAGCACGCGGACTGCAGCGGTTCGAGAAGGCCTCGTCCCAGCCTACTCAAGGAGCAGTTAGGGACGGGGCAACATATTCAAAGGCAACAAATACCATTAAGTAGCCAGCCCACATTCTGATAAAGATTATGAAACAATTCAGCTCCAAGGTAGCAGCTGATAAGAACTGACTGACCATTCCTGAAGAGGGCCTTCAGACGAGTTGAGTGGATACGCTGAGTGCCCCGAGGTTGGGATATTGTCCGAGAGGAGTTGTGGGAGCAGGCCTTTCCTAATGTTGAACTGTGGAATCTGCTCTGGGGGTGATGGCAGACAGAAGGAGTCTGATGCTGTCGCATTGAGTGCCCAGTGCTCTTCAAAAGACGCAATGGTATATCACAGGCAAGAACGTCCTTAACGCTGGAAGTGGGACAGTGCCATGCATAGCATCTCACCTCAGAAACCACACGTTATAGCAGTGTTTGGAAACATGAAGCCCACAAGCAAACTTCGCAATCTATGACACAACGCATCCTTGCTTATTCAAATAGGTGCTGATGATTGTTTTATTACTATTTATGGGATCTTGCTGTACACGGAGATCGCTGAGCAATGGTGACCACCCTTCAAAAGCATTTCAATGGCCCACACAGCACTTTGGGAGGTCCTGAGGCATGGAGTTATGTGCTGGAAATCTATACTCTTCCTTTCTGTCCTCTGGGATCACCAGGCAACTGTGCCTTGACCAGTCAGTGTCATGGGGACCTGATATAGCCTGCCCCTTAAAATGTCTCAGATAGCCCTTTGCTGTTCGGGCTGACTCTCCTTTGTCACAATGCAGTGGCAATGTTGGTGTGGTGCTAAGATCAGTGGACAAGCAGCGCCCAGGCCCAGTGCCAATGCCTGAGGGGGGTCCTGGGTACAAATCTCACCACGTTACTTGATGGACATTAAGCACATGGGGTGCAGCTTTGGAGTGTTGCTCAGGCAGAGATTCACGTTTATCATCATAGAATCCCTACAGCATGGGAACAGGCCCTTCGGCCCATCAAGTCCACACTGACCCTCCAAAGAGTAACCCACCCAGACCCATTCCCCTACCATCCTCCTGGGGAGGAGGTGATGGCCTACTGGTATTATCGCTGGGCTGTTAATCCAAATACATAGCAATGCTTCACGGTTGCATGGTGGCTCAGCACTACTGCCTCCTGGCACCAGGTTTGATTCCAGCCTCGGGTGACTGTCTGTGTGGAGTTTGCACATTCTCCCTGTGTCTGCATGGGTTTCCTCCTTCTTCAGCATTCCTGAAGAAGGGCTCATGCCCGAAACGTCGATTCTCCTGCTCCTTGGATGCTGCCTGACCTGCTGTGCTTTTCCAGCAACGCATTTTTCAGCTTTCCTCCAGGTGGTCTGGTTTTCTCCCACAATCCAAAGACGTGCAAGTTAGGGTGGATTGGCCATGGTAAATTGCCCGTAGTGTTTAGGGAAGTGTAGGTTAGGTGCATTAGTCAGTTGAAGGGAAATGGGTCACTCCTCAGAGGGTCATTGCAGACTTGTTGGGCCAAAGGGCCTGTACCCTCTTCGTAGGGAATCTACTCTACATTTCCCCCAGACTAATGCACCTAACCTGCACATTCCTGAACACTATGAACAATTTAGCATGGCCAATTCACCCAAACCTGCACAACCTCTGACTGTGGGAGGAAACCGGAGCACCCGGAGGAAACCCACGCAGACACAGGGAGAATGTGCAAACTCCACACAGACAGTCGCCCGAGGCTGGAATTAAACCCGGGTCCCTGGTGCCATGAGACAGCAGTGCTAACTGCTGAGTCACCGTGCCACCACATTCACTCATGTGTTTGTTAATCCAAATACCTGGCAAACGCTCTGGAGTGGCATGATGGCTCCCAGCGCCAAGGACCCGGGTTCAATTCCAGCCTCGGGTGACTATCTGTGTGGAGTTTGCACATTCTCCCCGTGTCTGTGTGGGTTTCCTCCGGGTGCTCCGGTTTCCTCCCACACTCCAAAGATATGCAGGTTAGTGTAGACTGGTATGCTAAATTGCCTAAAGTGTCCAGGCATTAGCCACAGGAAATGCAGGGTTACAGGGGGAGGGAAGGTGGGTCAGTATGATATGGACTTGGTGGGCCAAATGGCCTATTTCCACACTGTAGGAATTCTATAATTCTATATGGAAAGCAAGAAAATATTCAATTTATTCACTCTAAAATACACTATCAGGAGGTTTGATGGTGCAGTCGGTAGTGTCCCTGCCTCTGAGACAGAAACTCTGAGTTGAGATCCCAGTCCAGGACTTGTTTGCCAAGTATGTTTCACTGATCACAAGGTGAGTGTCGATGGATATATTGTTCCAACACATACATACGCACACCGAGGGTAGGCAGTGGGTGCAGGAAAGATTCCTGATCAGCCCGATGATGGAGAGCGTGGTCGCTGGCAGGAAGGGCCTGAAAGGGTTAACTAATATACACTAAGTTCCAGAGATCAGCATTGATCATGAAAAGAGTTAAATTGTACATTTGAGTGCTACAGTTGTTGTTCTAGCGTGTGTGTTTACTCTTAATGTGAGCCTAATAATTTCACAAGAGACTCTCATATATCTCAGATTTAATGTGAACAGTTATTAAGAGCAACGTAATCAACTCTTACTGTTTTGTAAAACAGTGCCTCTCTTCTGCTGAGAGGCATCTTTCCTGACATGGTATCAGGCAGTTAGACAAACACCAATGTTAGGATTGGTGTCAGTGTATCTACCGAAAGTATCTCAACTGCTCTGGTAACCACGACTATAACAGATATTGTGCCAACAGTGGGGCAGATAACGCTATATACACCATTATCCCATTGCAGTCTCGACTGTTATCCACAAGGATCTGTTTTGGGACCATTGCTGTTTGTCATTTTTATAAATGACCTGGAAGAGGGGTTAGAAGGTTGGGTGAGCAAGTTTGCGGATGATACGAAAGTCGGAGGAGTTGTTGACAGTGAGGAAGCATGTGGCAGGTTACAGCAGGATATAGAGAAGCTGCAGAGCTGGGCAGAAAGGTGGCAAATGGAATTCAATGTAGCTAAGTGCGAGGTGATTCACTTTGGGAAGAATAACAATAAGATGGGGTACTGGGCTAATGGTCGGATACTTGGTAGTGTGGATGAGCAGAGGGATCTTGGTGTCCATGTACACATATCTCTGAAAGTTGCCACCCAGGTAAATAGTGCGGTGAGGAAGGCATATGGCGTACTGGCTTTTATTGGTAGAGGAATTGAGTTCCGGAGTCCTGAGGTCATGATGCAGTTGTATAAGACTCTGGTACGGCCGCATCTGGAATATTGTGTGCAGTTTTGGTCGCCATACTATAGGAAGGATGTGGAGGCATTGGAACGGGTGCAGAGGAGGTTTACCAGGATGTTGCCTGGTATGGAAGGAAAATCGTATGAGGAAAGACTGAGGCACTTGGGGCTGTTTTCACTAGAGAAAAGAAGGTTTAGGGGTGACTTGATTGAGGTGTACAAGATGATTAGGGGGTTAGATAGGGTCGACAGTATGAACCTTTTCCCGCGTATTGAGTCGGGTATTACAAGGGGGCATAGCTTTAAATTAAGGGGGGGTAGATATAGGACTGATGTTAGGGGTAGGTTCTTCACTCAGCGAGTTGTTAGTTCATGGAATGCCCTGCCAGTAACAGTGGTGGACTCTCCCTCTTTATGGGCATTTAAGAGGGCACTGGATAGGTATATGGAGGATAGTGGGTTAGTGTAGTTTAGGTGGGCTTGGATCGGCGCAACATCGAGGGCCCAAGGGCCTGTACTGCGCTGTATTCTTCTATGTTCTATGTTCTATGTTCTATGTTCATCATGTTTAACACACGCATGGAAACGTGCACGTTGCCATGGCAAAGGGGGTTAGCTGATAGGTATCCCGGCGTGAATCAGATTGGCCCGCTTCCCCCCCCCCCCCCCCCCCCCCCCCCCCCCCCCACCGCACCGAGGTGGATTCAGGATCTGTCTCGCTGTCACAAAGGCTGTGGCTCAGGCAAAGAATTTAAGATGGACACGTAAAGCATTCACCCTCATTGTGAATCTTTTCTGATTCGATGTGTCATAGAATCATACTGCATGGAAACAGACCCTTCGGCCCAACCAGTCCATGCTGACCACGTTCCCAAACTAAACTTGTCCCACCTGCCCTGCTACTCACCCATCGACACTCACCTTGTGATCAGTGAAACATACTTGGCAAACAAGTCCTGGACTGGGATCTCAACTCAGAGTTTCTGTCTCAGAGGCAGGGACACTACCGACTGCACCATCAAACCTCCTGATAGTGTATTTTATAGTGAATAAATTACAAGATGATTAGGGGTTTAGATGGGGTTTACCGTGAGAACCTTTTTCCACGTATGGAGTCAGCTATTACGAGGGGGCATAGCTTTAAATTAAGGGGTGGTAGGTATAGGACAGATGTTAGGGGTAGGTTCCTTACTCAGCGAGTCGGGAGTTCATGGAATGCCTTGCCAGTAGCAGTGGTGGACTCTCCCTATTTATGGGCATTTAAGCGGGCATTGGATAGGTATATGGAGGATAGTGGGCTTGTGTAGGTTAGGTGGGCTTGGATCGGCGCAACATCGAGGGCCGAAGGGCCTGTACTGCGCTGTATTCTTCTATGTTCTATGTTCTATGTACTGGCCCATATCCGTCTAAACCTTTCCTATTCATGAACTTCTCCAAATATCTTTCAAACATTATAACTGTAGCCACATCCATCACTTCCTCTGTTAGTTCATCCTACACACTGTGAAGAAAAAGTTGCCCCTAGTGTCGTTTTTAAAACTTTCTCTTCCCAACTTAAAAATATTTCCCCCAATTTGGACCTCCCCTACTTTAAAGAAAAGGCCCTTGCTATTTCCCCTCTCTACACCCCTCATGATTTTATAAACCTCTATAAGGTCACCCCTCCAGTGAAACACATCCCAGCCTATCCAGTCTCTCCTTATAACTCAAACTGTCCATTCCCAGCAACGTCCTGGTAAATCTCTTCTGAATCCTCCCCAATTTAATAACACCCTTCTTAAAGCAGGCGCTGGATTGGGTGAATTGGATCAGGACAAAACTGTTTGATAGGACAGCGATGAAGAGCAGGGGTCAGACAGATCTCACGTAAGTGTCCAGTTGGAAGTCCCTTTTCACTCCTGACATTCCTTGTCGTTCCTTACTGAACCTTCTGCACTAAACACGTGGCTGGTTTCTCAATTTGAGATCCCGTCGGAGTTGGAACTCTCTGCTACTACGTCTGGAGTGCAAGCAGTTTCTGTGATTACAAACGTTATAATTTGAGGTTCACCACTTGACATCTCCCAAATCCACGACCCCCACCGCTTAGAAGGGCCAGGGCAGTGGGCACGTTGGTGGCATCACTCAGCTCTACATTCCGATCCAAGTCACGCTGCATCCTGATTGGACCTTCCTTCGTTATCAATGAATCCCTACAGTGTGGAAACAGGCCCTTCGGCCCAACAAGTCCACACCGACACTCTGAGGCCATCCAGACCCATTCCTATACGATATTATTCAATATAGAGGCTATAGAGGCTGGGTCATTAAGTATGTTCAAGGCTGAGACAGATTTTTAATCAGTAAGGGGATTGAGAGAAAAGGCAGGCAGCTGGAGTTGGGGACGATCAGATCAGCAGCAATCTCTTGAATGGCGGAGAGGGCCCAGAAAAAAAAATGACCAGGATGTCGCCAGGAACAAGTGAAAAAAATAGGCTGGGATTTTTTCTTTGGAGGTTGAGGAATGATCTCCCAGAGGTTTATAAAATCATGAGGGGCATAGATAAGGTGAATAGCAAGGCTCTTTTCCCTAGGGTGGAGGAGCTCAAAACTTAAGGTGAGAGGAGAAAGATTTTAAAAAGGACGTGAAGGGGCAACGTTTTACGCAGAGGGTGGTCTGTGTGTGGAATGAACTGCCAAAGGAAGTGGTGGATGTTGGTGCAGTTGTGAAGACATCTGGATAAGTACATGAATAGGAAATGATTCGGAGATGCCGGTGTTGGACTGGGCTGTACAAAGTTAAAAATCACACAACACCAGGTTATAGTCCAACAGGTTTAATTGGAAGCACACTAGCTTTCGGAGCCTGATGAAGGAGCAGCGCTACGAAAGCTAGCGTGCTTTCAATTAAACCGGTTGGACTATAACCTGGTGTTGTGTGATTTTTAACTTTGAATAGGAAAGGTTTGGAGGGATATGGGCCAGGAGCAGGCAGGTGGGGCTAGTTTAGTTTGGGAACATGTTTGACATAGTCTGGTTAGGCCGAATTTCCGTTTCCGTGCTGTATGATGCTACGACTCTACAAATCACAAGCGTGGTTGAAATGCCCTGATAGGAGCAACAGCATCACCTACTGACTCTACAGGTGGAAACCAACTGGTTGACTGTTCCATTCGGTATCATGTTATTACTGTTTGCTCTATGTTTCTCATCTAGCTTGCTCTGTACTTGGGCAGTTCCCTGATTTACATCCAAACCTTATAAGATCTGGAATCATAGACCTTCATTGGTGATATGCTGGATTGTGGATACACCACTATATGGCAAGTATCGTCACATATGCCAAGTTCCCCTCTAGTCGGTTGAGAAACCCATGTAAGCAGCTAAGGCCCACGGTGCCAGTCACCAACTTGAGTCTGAAAGTGGCAGATGGCAGAAGGGAGAGGCACGTTGACCTGTCATCCTGAGATCCTGAAAAAGGATGGGTTATGATAGGAGGCTGTGCAAAAAACATTCTGATTAGATTCAAAGCAGATTAGCAAGTATCACATTGTGGGTATCACGTGGACGTGTCCGCAAGGGGATCAGGGCTGGGAGAAAGATATCCAAGAATCAAAAAGGCTGGCCTATGGGCAGAGGGAGTTTGGGGCTATCTTGCTATCCTGGGGCGGCACAGTGGTTAGCACTGCTGCCTCACAGCGCCAGGGACCCCCCCCCCCCCCCCCGGGTTCAATTCCAGCCACTGTCTGTGTGGAGTTTGTACATTCTCCCTATGTCTGCGTGGGTTTCCTCCCACAAGATGTGCAGGTCAGGTGAATTGGCTATGCTCAATTGTCCATCGTGTTCAGGGGTGTATAGGTTAGGTACATCGGTCAGGGGTAAACGCAGAGTAATAGGGTTGAGGAATAGGTCTGGGTGGGTAACTTTTTGGAGGGTCGGTGTGGACGGGTTGGGCCAAATGGCCTGTTTCCATAGTGCAGGGATTCGATTCTTTGCTAGTAAGCAGTCAAATTAAAGCAACAGCAGGAACTGATATAGGTTCAGAAGACAGAGAATCTGTGGCATTGAGGAGCTGCAGGGGAAAAAACATCCTGATAGGAGATGTGTACAAGTGGTCAGGAAGTGGGGTGGAAATAGATCAGGAGCTGGAAAAGGTTTGTAAGAAAGGCACTATTGCAATAATCATTGGGGATTTCAATATGCAGGTGGATTGGGAAAATCAGCATTGGTCGTGGATTCCAAAGAAAGGGAGTTCTGGAATTTCTACAAGAGCTTTTGTTTGAAGCAGCTTGTGGTAGAGTCCACTAGGGAACAGGCAATTCTGGATTGTGTAATAAGTTAGACTAGATTAGGGAACGTATGGTGCAGGAATCCCTAGGGGCCAGTGGCCACAATATGAAAGAACTCCCCCCTGAGAGGGAGAAGCTGGAGTCAGATATAATGGCATTACGATTGAATAAAGGCAAGTACAAAGACATAAAGGAGGAGCCAGAGGTGATTGGAAGGGGAGCCTAGCGGGGAAGATGATGGCTCAGCAATGGCAGGAGTTTCAGGGAGTAGTTTAGGAGGCACAGCAGAAATTCATCTCAAGGAAGAAGGAACATACCTAAAGGGAAGAAGAGGTAACCGTGGATGACAAGGTAAGTCAGGGACAGCATAAAAGCAAAAGGAAAGTCATGCCACGTGCTAAAGATAAGTGAGAAACCAAAGGATTAGCAAGCCTTGAAAAAGCAGCAAGAGGCCAATAAGAAAAACAATAAATGGGAGATGAAATATGAGGGTAAACTAGGTAGTGATACAAAAGAAGATTGTTCGAACTTTTTAGATATCTAAAAGGTAAGAGGGAAGCAAGAGTGGACTACTGAAAGATGAGGCTGGAGACGTAGTGATGGGGAACAGAGAAATGATGGAGAAATTGAACAGGTACTTCACGGTGGAAGACACCAGCAGCCTACCAGAACTTCAACTGAGGCAGGGGACAGAGATGGGTGTCATTAATGGGGAGAATGTACTGGGGAAGCTGAAAGGTCTGAAGGTGGACCAATCACACAGACTGGATGGACAACTCCCCAGGGTTCTGCAGGAGATAACTGAGGAGATTGTGGAAGGATTGTTAGTGACCTTTTAGGAATCACTGGAGTCAGAGAGGGTCCCAGAGGATGGCTAATGTTTCAGAGGGGAGGGAGGCAGAAGATGGGAAATTAGAGGCCAGTTAACCTGACCTTAGTTGTTGGGTGCCCATTATTAAGAAAGAGATTGCGGAGCAGTTGGAAGTGCATGGTAAAATAGACATGAGATCGAAATGTTGCAGAGTGAAATGTTGCAAGTCCCCACAACTCTGTAACTTGAGTTTGCGCGCTATCTCTGAGGAGCAGACTTCTGATAAGACAGAGCTAACAATTTGCCTGCAGGTTGCCCTGGAAAGTGCGAGTCAAGAAAAAGATATAATGGCTTTCGGGATAGTTCATGATAATTCACCCTATGATTTTGGAGAGCCAGGGAGCAAGCAGTGAAGCTTCAAACTGTTGTGTTCAATATAGAACGGACTGAAAGATTGGGAAAAGATGATTTTCCTCTGATCTAATCATGAAAACACAGCCAACACCATAAACCACAAAAACTGGAACTGAGATGAAATTATTGGCTTGAATCCATCCTCTGACATTGGGTTTTCCGTGTAAATGCAGCTTGGCTTTCTCTGCGATACAACTTTCAACCACCATTAGGTTCAAGCTGCTCTCTCTGAGGAGTCACAAGTTCATAAAAACACGAGGGACGTAGCTAAGGTGAATAGCCAACGTCCCCAGTATAAGGGAGCCCAAAGCTAGAGGACCTAGGTTTAAAGTGAGAGGGGGAAAGATTTAAAATGGACCTAAGGGGTAAGTTTGTCACACAGAGGGTGGTACGTGTATGGAATGAGCTGCCAGAGGGTGTGGTGGAGGTTGGTACAATTGCAACATTTAAAAGGCCTCTGGATGGGTACATGAATAGGAAGGGTTCAGAGGGATATGGGGTTCGAAGAATGTGGTGCTGGAAAAGCACAACCAGTCAGGCAGCATCTGAAGAGCAGGAGTTATCAACATTTCAGGCATAAGCCCTCTATCAGGAAATGCCTGAAACATTGATCCTACTGGTCCTCAGGTCCGATCTCCAGCATCTGCAGGCCTCACTTTCTCCTGAGAGGGAAATGGGCCAAGTGCTGGCAAATGGGATTAAATTAATTTCGGATATCTGGTCAGCATGGGTGAGTTGGACCGAAGGATCTGATTCTGTGCTGTTTGACTCGATCACATTTTACTTGATAACCTGCCCCTAAAGCATCAGTTAAAGCGTGATATTGATATGAGCTATTGTCCACTCACTGAAGTAGATGGCTACAGGATAAAGACCCACATTAGAGGCTCGACTACTGTGTACACATGAGGGGGCAGGGCATTGTTCTCCTCACCCTGGGGGTGCTAACCTCCTCAAGGACACAATAAGGCCCAGAGCCTGTCTTCTTGTACCGCTGAGTTTTGAACCTCTGCTATTTCATGAAGAGCAGTAGAAACTCGTAGTTTCTTGGCCAACCTGCCTTGCAAGAGCATTCTGAACAGAACAGCGGGCCATTCACACTCTTGACGAGTACAACGGGCTTAGCCGGGCGACCGCATAGAATGTGAGTTCCCTGATTGGGGCTGTTAACCTGGTGCAATTAGGGAGCCCTGGCTGACAGATAGATGCAGGAGGGTCAGAGATTCTGTTCACTCTGAGAGCTGGCTCTGACAGAGTCAAGGACTGTCCATGTGTAAATAAAGGGGACTTGGTGACAGGAATACCAGCCTTTGTGGAGTTATTTCAGCAAGGGGTGGGAACCGAGCTTATTATCTACACCAGGGTTGTTTGTTTACAATTGAATCAACATTATCCTTGTCATATCTGAATGGCTCCCGAACAGTGTCATTTTTTCTGTGAATGTGTTTCTCCTGTTGGCTTTAATTCACTGACTGTTTATTTGTATAAATTTTCTCGGTAAGCTGCCCTCATATAACTGGAACTCTATTTGTGCTTTTAGTAGATAAGATTCCCAGAAGACTGGCAGAGGCGATTCTAAATAAACTCTGATTTTCAGTTTTTCCAGGAAGCTTAGGTGCTAATGATGTCTCTTATCTTGCTGTTAAATGAAGCCATTTGTGGTTAGCGTTAGAGCTAAGGCCTTGAACTTGGTGCAAGTGTCAGTCATTTAGGAGATTGAAGGATGTACTGTCACCCTCCTGTTTGTATACGACCCATCTCTTGGTTATAGAGTCAGAATCATAGAGCACGGAAACAAACCCTTCGCTCCAACCAGTCCACACCGAACATAATCCCAAATTAAACTAATCCCACCTGCCTGCTCCTGGCCCATATCCCTCCAAACCTTTCCTATTCATGTCCTTATCCAAATGTCTTTGTAACTGTCCCCCCATCCACCACTTCCTCAGGAAGTTCATTCCACACGCGACCCCTCCCCGTGTGAAAAATTTGTCCCTCGTGTCTTTTTTAAATTTCTCTCCTCTTACCTTAACAATGTGCCCCCGGTCTTGAAATCCCCCACCCTAGGGAAAGGACAACTACCTGGGCGGCACGGTGGCACAGTGGTTAGCACTGCTGCCTCACAGCGCCAGGCCACTGAGGCGGTTCAATTCCCGCCTCAGGCCACTGACTGTGTGGAGTTTGCACGTTCTCCCCGTGTCTGCGTGGGTTTCCTCTGGGTGCTCCGGTTTCCTCCCACAGTCCAAAGATGTGCAGGTCAGGTGAATTGGCCATGCTAAATTGCCTGTAGTGTTAGGTAAGGGGTAAATATAGGGGTATGGGTGGGTTGCGGGTCGGTGTGGACTTGTTGGGCCGAAGGGCCTGTTTCCTCACTGCAAGTAATCTGTAAGTAATCTAATCTAATCTAAAGCTTCTCCTATGTACCATTAACCTTACCTATACTCCTCATGATTTTATAAACCTCTATACTGTCACCTCTCAACTTTCTATGTTCCAGTAAAAAAAGCCCTGGCCTATCAAGGCTTTCTTTATAACTCAAACTTTCCACGGCTGGTAACATCTCGGTAAAAGTCTTGTGAGCCTTCTCTGGCTCAATATTATCCTTCCTATAACTGGGAAGCCAGAACTGGACAAAATATACTAGAAGAGACCTTCATTTTCCTTTGGTTTCATAATGCTACTGGCCAGATATGTCTTGTACGGTCGGCCATGAAGGAAGGAAGGCTTTATTTACCACTAAACACAAAAATGGGAAGGAAGATGGAATACAAATAGGCCATTTAGCCCCTCTAGCCTGCTCTGTCATTTATCTAGTTCATGGCTGATCCTCAACAGGGCTGCATGGTGGCTCAGTAGTTAGCACTGCTATCTCACAGCACCACAGGAACCTGGGTTCGATTCCAGCCTCAGGTGACTGTCTGCGTGGAGTTTACACATTCTCCCCGTGACTGCGTGAGTTTCCTCCAGGTACTCCGGTTTCCTCCCACAGTCCAAAGATGTGTAGGTTAGGTGAATTGGTTGTGCTAAATTGCCCATAGTGTTCAGGGATGTGTAGGTTAGGTGCATTAGTCATGAGAAATGTAGAGTAATTGGGTAGGGGTCTAGGTGGGATACTCTTCGGAGGGTTGGTTTGGACTTGTTGGGCCAAATGGTCTGTTTCCACACTGTAGGGATTCTATAGGGCAGCATGGTGGCTCAGTGGTTAGCACTGCTGCCTCACAGCACCAAGGACCTGGGTTCAATCCCAGCCCTAGACAACTGTCTGTGTGGAGTTTGTACATCCTCTCCGTGTCTGCGTGCGTTTCCTCTGGGTGCCATGGTTTCCTCCCACATCCAAGGAGAAACACGGTGGCACAGTGGTTAGCACTGCTGCCTCACAGCGCCAGAGACCCGGGTTCAATTCCTGACTCAGGCGACTGACTGTGTGGAGTTTGCACATTCTCCCCGTGTCTGCGTGGGTTTCCTCCGGGTGCTCCGGTTTCCTCCCACAGTCCAAAGATGTGCGGGTCAGGTGAATTGGCCATGCTAAATTGCCCATAGTGTTAGGTTAAAGGGGTAAATGTAGGGGCATGGGTGGGTTGCGCTTCGGCGGGTCGGTGTGGACTTGTTGGGCCGAAGGGCCTGTTTCCACACTAAGTAATCTAATCTAATGTGCAAGTTAGGGTGGATTGGCCATGCTAAATTGCACATAGTGTAGGAACAGGAGAATCAACGTTTCGGGCATAAGCCCTTCTTCAGGCTTATGCCCGAAACGTCGATTCTCCTGTTCCCTGGATGCTGCCTGACCTGCTGCGCTTTTCCAGCAACACATTTCCAGCTCTGATCTCCAGCATCTGCAGACCTCACTTTCTCCTGCACATAGTGTAGGTTAGGTGCATTAGTCAGGGGTAAATGTAGACCAGTAGGGAAGGGGAATGGGTCTGGGTGGGATACTATTTGGAGGGTCGGCGTGGATGTGTTGGACTAAATGACCTGTTCCCACACTGTAGAGTTTCTAAATTCTACCTCAAAGCCATTTTCCAGCACTTTCCCCATCTCCCTTGAAGTCTATTATCTGGCAATCCATCAATCATACTCTTGAACAGTCTCAATAACTGAACTCCCTGGATCTTATGGGATGAGAGATTTCAAAAGATTCACAAGCCAATCAGTCCTAAATGATCAAGTTGTCTCCTGACTAGAACAAGGGTAAGCAGTTGCGCACCCCCCCACCCCCCCAACCAAAGCAGGAACTAATGTCACCTTTTCTCTGATAACATGGAGTGTTGCACTGGACTGTGACAGCACAGGAGGGGAATTCAGAGGATAATTGTGTTTAAACAGAATGAATGAGGTCAGCAAAGGAACAAGCTGAGTGTGCAGATTCAGGGCTGTCTTGAAGTGCCAATAATCCTTATGATACATGAGGAAGAGGTGCCAGCAAGGACAGAACATTGCAATCTGACTAAGAAACCCCCAATCAGTCAAATTATAAATCTGGAGTCAAATCCACTTCTGAGCTCCACACATTAGAATCCCAAAGACCATCCACCTCAAAATTAATTCCCTTCAATAAAATTTAAATCACACTTCTTCAAAATTGTTTTGTAAAATTACTCCAACCTATCACTCCATTCCTGATGAGGACCTGACTAAAACATAAGATCCGGAGAAACAGGAGCGGGAGTAAGCCTTTTGGAATGCACCCAACTTGACCTGGATGGGGACAGCTTCAACAACACTCAAAGAGCTCGACCCCATCCAGCCCATTCAATTGGCACCACATCCACTCCGCTCACCACCGACGCTCAGCAGTGGTGGTGTCTACCATCTACAAGACGCTCTGCAGAAATTCACCAACAATCCTCAGACAGCACCTTCCAAACCCATGACCGTTTCCATCTAGAAGGGCAAGGGCAGCAGATATATGGGATCATCACCCCTGAAAGATTCTCTCCAAGCCATTCACCAGCCTGGCTTGGAAATGTATCGCCGTCCTTTCAGTGTCGCTGGGTCAACATCCTGGAATTTCTTCTCGAAGGACACTCTGTGCCAATTTACTGCAGGTGGACTGCAGCAGTTCAAGAAGGCAGCTCACCCCCATTTCCCAAGGGGGCAACTCGGGACAGGCAATAAAAACTGGGCCCAATCAGTGACCCCCACATTCCATGAATGAATGGAAAAAAAAAACCTAACGACCATTCAAAAAGATCATGGTCACGTTGGACCTGCTGAGTTTCTCCAGCGTGTTCTGTGTTTGGTCCTTCTGACTGTGGCTTTAGCTCCACATTCCTGCTGGTGCTCGAATTCCTATTGTCTCCAACCTGCTTATCCTTTGTCCATAAGATAAACCCAATCTTCCCAGGAATCGGATACCTGGAACTTCACCAAACTGTTTCTCACACTAGCACATCTTCTCAAGTCAGGTGTTTCTGGATGTGAATGGCCTGGACAGTTGTGGTAAGATTTCCCTCCAGCTACACTCGATCCTGCTCGGACAAACAGCCCATATTATAGTTTCTACCTGAATAATTTGCACTGTTTTTGTACGATTCCTGTATGAGGATACTCAAATCCTTCTGTACCATTTCATTCTGTACCCCTCTCCATTTAAATACTGTTCTTTTTTTTCTGCTGTTCCTGTCAAAGTGGACTTTATATTTTTCCTCACTTTACGCGCCACCTGCCAAATTTGAATCCATTTGATTTGTTACACTTCTTGCAGCTTCCCTGCACTACTTTTGCAAACTTGATTTTGATCTACTTCACGTCCCTCTGTTTGGCTACAGCAGTTGGACCTGAAGACATCCTTCCAGCAATAAAACCTTAATACGAGGGGGAAGAAACATTTCCTGATGATAAATAACATCTTTCTGTACGTTAGGCGCAGACTTCAAAATGCAAATAGGTCCATTTTCTTTTTAAATAAAGAGGAGATATATTTTTCTCCGAGGCACAGAAACCTTTCTACCCAGTTCTTACGAAATGGCTCCCACCTGAAATATTGACTCTGTTTTTCTCCCACTCCGCAGTTACTGCTGGAATGAGCTTTTTTCTAGAACTTTCCATTTTTCCGCTGGGTCCCTTTTCATTGGGTGGCTTGCCCCTTGGTCACCTGACCTCACTCTTCACAGGAAGCCTCTGCCTCCGATCAGGCAGTTTGGAGGGCACTTGTGGGTCTTTCTCTAGAATTGGCACCTATACCCTCACCCGGCTCCGTGGAGAGGAGGTGGTGGGTGGGGCAGAATTTCCACCCAGCGGGCAGCCAATCAGAGGCTCACAACTCACACCCTGGGTAGCACCACAGAGGAGACTGGTAAATGTCACCAGAGGACATTAAAAAAAAACACCTTGAGAAACCAAGCGTCAGGTAGGTGCTTTGTGGGTGAGGGGACGTTACAGTTGGGTTGAATTAAACCAAGGGCAGGTCTCGTGGTTAACCCCCTTCCCTCTGTCCCTGTCCCTCAATCGTTCACAAATTGGCACGGACCGAATGCTCCCATTACCCCATGCCAACAATGGGCAAACTGCTCAAATCTGCCAGTCAGATGGGTGGCCCACTTTCTTTCTACCTGGAGGCTGCGATCCGTACAGCCCAGGCAGGAATTGGCACTGGGGTGGGAAGGAAGCTCTGGATCTTCCTGTCTGGAAATTAATTTGGGTGGCGGCCGGTTGGTGTCAGGGTTTGATGATGCCATCGCATTACGATGCCACCTAGTGGCTGCTTTCCCACCACCAGGTCCACCTCCTCTGGGCCTGAAAGATCCTGCACTGTTTCTTGTCATTGCTACATTTCTCTTGGCCAACTCTCCTCTCTCCCTCGACATGAGTTGCCAACCCAACTGGAATTAACCTTGGAAATATTTCATCACCTGACCTCCCCTCCTTAGATCGGTAAATCATGTGGAATGGTGGACACCAAAGAGCCTTCAGCCTGCAGGAACCTCCATCTGAGCTGGTGGTCATCAGAGGGATGCTGGGCCAAATTCTCTCCGCACTCATTCAGGGGGAATCATAAAACCAATAACGCCCAAGCTGAGATTTGCCATCGCAGCTCAGTCATGTGACAGATCTTGTCCACTCTGATGAAGGGCTTATGCCTGAAACGACAATGCTCCTGCTCCTCGGATGCTGTCTGACCTGCTGTGCTTTCTCAGCACCACACTTTTCGACTCTTGCTACTGAGCTTGGGATAACCATTGAATGGGTCATTGCTATTTAATTTCCAAGTAAATGCAAATATATCCCCTCTGGAGTGGGATTGGGGGGTTATCTACTGCTGGAAGCTTGGACAGTTTGGGCCTACATCCACTTGTCTTCCGAAGGATGAGAGGTGATCTTATTGAATATAAGATCTGGAAACAATTTGACAGCATGGATATCCATTTGCGGGAGATAGAGGGCAAAATTGAAAAATAAAGGCTCCCTCATGGAAGACAAAGGTGAGGAAGACTTCTTTTCACTTAGGGAGTCATGAGTCTTTGAAACACTCTTCCCCAGAGAGTGGTAGAGCTGTGGGGACATTGAATATTTTCAAAACTAAGCTAGGTCAGTTCTTGAGGGAGTTAGTGGCTAGCAGCAGGAAGCTGAGAAACTGGACATGATCTGAATGGAGGGGCTGAATGGCCCACTCCTCTTCCTAATTCGCACGGATTTGTACGTTCGGTGCAAATCGAGTCAGTTTGCCCACAACAGAATAAATATCCATGGAAAACCCATTTTGACAGACCTTCATTTTTCCCCATTCTAGTTTTAATCCCCAGCTTGTTAGGAGGCCACACTAACTCCAGTACCATTTCCTCGTCACTATTTCATTCAACGTGTACGTATCCCAGGGCAGGGTGCCTTTGAAATTTAGTTTGAGGAGATAAGATTGCTTCTCAGAAATAAGAGATTCCAGGACCACCTTCTTTTCCAGTTTTTTTTCCAAGTAGCGCCTGTACTCCCCAACACCACTTATCTGTCAGCAGCCACCTCCTGTGCAGATGATATGAGAGCACAGGGCTTGACCTCAACTGTGACTTTATTAGTAACCAGCTCTTATGAACCCGACTGTTCCCACTTGCTCATGCATTTCTCAGGCAGAGATGTCAGGAGGTCACAGTCATCGAGTCATACAGCACAGGAACAGACCCTTCGGTCCAACCAGTCCATGCTGACCATAATCCCAAACTAAACTAGTCCCATCTGCCTGCTCCTGGCCCATATCCCTCCAAACCTTTCCTATTCATGGACTTAACCAAATGTCTCTTAAACATTGTAACTTTGCCCAAATGCACCACTTTCTCTGGAAGTACATTACATCTGCGAACCACCCTCTGTGTAAAAAGGTTGCCCCTCATGTCTATTTTAAATTTCTCTCCTCTCACCTTAATAACATGCTCCCTAGTTTTCAACTCCCCCACCGTAGAGAAAAGACCCTTGTCATTCCCTTATCCATGTCCCTCATGATTTTATAAACTTCTATCAGGTCACCCCTCAGCCTCCGACGCTCCAGGGAAGCAAGTCCCAGCCTATCCGGCCCCTCCTTCTAACCCTCCACTCTCGGTAATGTCCCGGACAATCTTTTCTGAACTCTCCAGCTAAATAATAACCTCCTTATAACTCATTGTGTGCTTCATGCTGTGCTGCATGTGGGATCTTGCTGTGCACAAAGAGGCCAAGCTCCTTTGGAGACGTTACGACGGTACCTCGGCTTTGAAAGTAACTCATCGGCAAATGACACTCGCTGGGAAGTCCCTGAGGTTCTGGAGGTTGAAACCACTGAACCGGCCCCCTCCCTCACCACCCTGAACCGCGGCTCCTTCATCCCAAATCCATCCTCACCCCTCCAACCCCTCACTCAGCCCCAACCCCCACCACCTCAACCCCCCCTCCTCATCCTCTCATCCCCAACTCCTACTTCACACCGCCTCAGTCATCCCTCAACCTTCCCTTCATCCTCTCAAACCCCTCAACTCTTAACCC
The DNA here is from genome assembly GCF_037043375.1 of Chiloscyllium plagiosum. Lineage (NCBI taxonomy): Eukaryota > Metazoa > Chordata > Chondrichthyes > Orectolobiformes > Hemiscylliidae > Chiloscyllium > Chiloscyllium plagiosum. The sequence continues at coordinate 17,233,389 of NW_028270185.1, read as the reverse complement.
CCCCCCCCCCCACTAATAACGCCCTTCACCCACCCTTCCCCCACCAAGGAGACCTTGCCCCTGACTTGCCTTTTACCTGCGGTGTTGCCTATTTGCCCTCTTCAAATAATTACCAAATTCTCCTGTTAAAGCCATGGTTATGTCTGGCTCTGCCACACTCTCTGGCAGCACATTCCATTCCCAGCTACTCCCAAACAATACTGCACCGCGTGCTGCCTACTGCGCCACATCACTGTCCATGGTTTCTGGATTCTTCCACCATTAAAAACTGTTTTCTCTCACTCCTAACATTAGATTAGATATTATTAGATTACAGTGTGGAAGCAGGCTCTTCGGCCCAACAAGTCCACACCGACCCACAACCCACCCATACCCCTACATTTACCCCTTTACCTAACACTACGGGCAATTTAGCAAGGCCAATTCACCTGACCTGCACATCTTTGGACTGTGGGAGGAAACCAGAACCCCCGGAGGAAACCCACGCAGACATGGGGAGAACGTGCAAACTCCACACAGTCAGTCGTCTGAGGTGGGAATTGAACCCGGGTCTCTGGCGCTGAGAGGCAGCAGTGCTAACCACTGTGCCACCGTGCCGCCCACAAACATTAGACGCAACCTTTTCACATGAAATGGCTGGTTCGATCAGCACCCCATCCACCACCTTCAACATCCAGTCCCTCCACCTCCAATGCTCAGTCGCAGCAGTGTGTACCATCTGCTAGATCCACTGTAGCAAACCATCAAGGCTCCTTAGACAGCACCTTCCCAAAGCTATGATCTCTACCAGCTAGAAGGACAAGGGCAGCAGGTACATGGGAACACCATCCAACAGGTTCCCTCCAAAGCACCATCCTGATTTGGGAACATCTCACCGTTCCTTCGCTAGGTCAAAATCCTGGAATTCCGTCCCTAACAGAATTGCAGGTGTCCTTACAATCACATGAACTGCCAAAGACAGCTCACCCTCTCCTTCCCAAGGGTAACGAGGAATGGACAGCAAATGATGAGCTTATCCAGATGATAGCATGCCAACAGGATGCCCCACAGCGTCAGGATATGATTCGATTGATGAGCCCACCCATTTGGCTGTAAGTCCCATCAGTGAATCAATGGGCTATTGTCACAACGGCCATCTTCTCCTGGTGACAATACTTCCCAGCAAGCATTGTCAGAAGCAAGTCAGCAGTAGTCCTCTGGACCCAGAGGCAATCCTGAGTGTTTAGGGGAGGGATGCACTCCCTGATTAGGGTTGAGGTAGATTCAATGGAGGTTTTCAAAAGCGAATTGAATAATTATGAGACGGGAAAATGTGCACTGGGCTCTGAGTCAAATGCAGGGGAGTGAGAGTCCAAGAGTTGCACTTGCAGAGAGATAGTTTGCTCAAAATGGGCTGATTGGCCTCCTTTGATGTTGGAACCACTCTATGATTAATTTACTAAGACCAGGAGCAGGACTGGGGGCAGTAGTGGTAACGTAATACTCCTCATGGGTTCATCTGCCCCACCATGGGCACAGCGCCAGAGACCCGGGTTCAATTCCCACCTCAGGCGACTCTCTGTGTGGAGTTTGCACATTCTCCCCGTGTCTGCGTGGGTTTCCTCCGGGTGCTCCGGTTTCCTCCCACAATCTAAAAATGTGCAGGTTAGGTGAATTGGCCAGGCTAAATTGCCCGTAGTGTTAGGTGAAGGGATAAATAGAGGGGAATGGGTCTGGGTGGGTTGTGCTTTGGCGGGTTAGTGTGGACCTGTTGGGCCAAAGAGCCTGTTTCCACACTGTAAGTAATCTAATCTAAACCATTAGAGTCAGAGAGTCATACAGCACAGAAACAGACCCTTTGGCCTAATGTATCCATGCCGACCATGATCCCAAACTGAACTTGTCCAATTTTCCTGCATTTGGCCCATATCCCTCCAAACCCTTCCTATTCATATACCCATCCATTAAATGCTGTAATTGTATCAGCGTCCACCACTTCCGCTGTTAGACTATTCCATACAAGCACCACCCTCTGTGAGAAAACGTTACCCCTTAGGTCCCTTCTAAATCTTTCTCCTCTCACCTATGCCCTCTCGTTTTAGACGCCTCCACCCTATGGAAAAGACTTGGCTGTTCACTCTACCCATGTCTCTCATGATTTTATAAACCTCTATAAGGTCACACCTTAACATCATACACTCCGGTAAAAAATGTCCCATCCCACCCAGCTTCTCCTTAAAACTGACACCCTCCAGTCTTGGTAACATCCCTGGAAACTTTTCTGCACCCTTTCCAATTTAATGATATCCTTCTTATAGCAGGGCAACCGGAACTGTAAGCAATATTCCAAAAGGGGCCTAACCAACGTCCTGATTAGATTAGATTACTTTACAGCGTGGAAACAGGCCCTTCGGAAACCGGAGCACCCGGAGGAAACCCACGCAGACACGGGGAGAACATGCAAACTCCACACAGTCAGTCGCCTGAGGCGGGAATTGAACCCGGGTCTCTGGCGCTGTGAGGCAGCAGTGCTAACCACTGTGCCACTGTGCCGTCCTGTACAGCCGTTACATGACAACCCACCTCAATGCACTGACTGATGAAGGCAAGTATGCCAAACCCCTTCTTCACCACCCTTGCTACCTGTGACGCCATTTTCAAAGAACTACGTACCTGCATTCCAGGGTCTCTCTGTTCGACAACTCTCCCCAAGGCCCGGCAATTAACTGTGTAAATCCTGCCCTCGTTTGCCTTACCAACACGTCACATTTGTCGAAATTAAAACTCCAGCTGCCACTCCTCGACCCAATGGCCCAGCTGATCGAGATCCCTTTGTACTCTTAGATAATCTTCTTCACTGTCCACTGTACCACAAATTCTGGTGTCATCCACAAACGTACGAACCTATATTCTTATCCAAATCCTTTAAAGAAGTGATGAGCAACCTTGAACCCATCACCGATCCTTGTGGCACACCTCGGGTCACAGGCCTCCAGACTGAACAACATCACTCTACCACCTCCTCTATCTCCTACCATCTAGCCAATTTTATATCCAATTGGCTAGCTCTCCCTGTATCCCATGTGATCTAACCTTGCTAACCGACGCTCAGTAGCAGCAGGGTGTACCATCTACAAGATGCACTGCAGCAATTCACCAAAGATCTTCAGTCTATCATGGGGAACCATGACGAAGGCTTTGCTAAAGTCTTGGAAGCTGTTTTGATGAGCTCTAACTCTGTGTGTACAGTCTGTGTTGGATATGGCGGTGGTCCATGGTGGGTTTAGCACCTTACTCTTGAAGCTTAAAAAAACTTGCACCTCTTGAGAAGCAGAATAGTCCACTGGAAGGACAGGGCTGGGGATGTTCAAGTGCTTTGCAGCGGAGTCCGATCTCGGAATACCAAAGCCCCCTGACCACAGTGACTCCCTCCCTCCCTCCATAGCCATGACACTCTGAGTCAAACCCACCCCCCCACCCCGACCTGTTACTAGAAAGTGAGACAGCCTGGCTAATTCATTGCCTAGGATGACAAATAACTCGCCATCGCCCAAATTTACTCAGAAGTTGACATTTTCAGTCCTTGCAAGCCTTTTAAAAATAAAATTAAAGCATTTGGGGGACGGTACACTAGTAATTGAGAGTACATTTGAGGGACATGAGTCCGAATCCTAACAATGGCAGATGGTGCAATTTTAATTCACTAAAGTCTGGACTTTAACATTTCCCAACTGTGCAATCACTGCCAACAAAAAAAAAACTCATGTGGTTCACTCATGTCCTTTAGTGAAGGAAATCTGCCATCCTTATCCGTTCTGGCCTACATGTGACTCCAGACCTACAGCAATGGGGTTAACTTTGAACTGCCCCCTGAAACAGTCTGACCGGTTACTCAGCTCCCTAGGCAACTAGGGATGGGCAACAAATACAGGTACTGGTCTTGCCAGCAACGCCCACATCTCATGAAAGAATGAAGAGAAAAAAAAAGCAACCTTGTACATTCTAAATACGTTAATTGTGAAATCATCAGGATTCGCCATTTATTCAAAATACTTAAATATTTATAAAAGGATGTGGGTTAATGATATTGCAACAGAACTTTTAAAAAGCATATATTCTCATGCTATATCAATAATAATCTCAATATTTCTTAGTCCATGCTTCCCTTCAAATTTGGCTACTAGAGCAGGTCAGAGGCCGGGAATCCTGCAGGGAGCAACTCCCCTCCTGACTCCCCAAAGCCTGTCCACCATCTACAAGGCACGAGTCAGGAGGGGAGTTGCCTTGCCCCTGGATGGGGGCAGCTCCAACAACACTCAAGAAGCTCGACACCATCCAGGACAAAGCAGCCCCCACATGATTGGCACCACATCCACAAACATCCCCTCCCTCCACCACCGACGCTCAGTAGCAGCAGGGTGTACCATCTACAAGATGCACTGCAGCAATTCACCAAAGATCTTCAGGCAGCACCTTCCAAACCCACTACCTCTTCCATCTAGAAGCAGATACACGGCAACCCTTACCCTTCAAGTTCCCCTCCAAGCCACTCACCATCCCGACTTGGAAACATATCTCCACTCCTTCAATGTCACTGGGTCAAAATCCTGGAATTCCCTCCCTAAGGGCATTGTGGGTCAACCCACAGCACATGGACTGCAGCGATTCATGAAGACAGCTCACCTCCACCTTCTCAAGGGGCAACTAGGGACGGGCAATAAACGCTGGGATGGAAATGTGTTGCTGGAAAAGCGCAGCAGGTCAGGCAGCATCTAGGGAACAGGAGAATCCACACCAGGTCCTAGCTCCCAGCCCTGCCGTGTTTTCACCATCCCTCCAGACCTACCCCTCTTAAAAAAGAAACCCGAAACGTCGATTCTCCTGTTCCCTAGATGCTTCCTGACCTGCTGCGCTTTTCCAGCAACACATTTCCATCTCTGATCTCCAGCATCTGCAGACCTCACTTTCTCCTCAATAAACGCTGGGCCCAATCAGCGGCGCCCACATCCCACAAATGAATAAAAATCAATTTCAAGTCCTTTGCTTTGAAGTACAATGAAGCAACAGTTAGGGTGGATTGGCCCTACTAAATTGCCCACGGTGTCCAGCGATGTGCAGGCTAGGTGGATTAACCATGGGAAATGCAGGGTTACAGGGATAGGATAGGGGGTGGTCTGGGTGGAATGCTCATGGGGGGGTCAGTGTGGACTCAAAGGGCTGAATGGCCTGAGTCCGCACTGTAGGGATTCTGTGATTCTAGTTCAGAAGCAGCTCAATGGTAGTGTGCCAGTGTTTATAGTCCACCCAAACGTCTTGTTACCCTGTGTCATCTCGGCCTCTATTTCCTCCTTCAGTCTATCTAGCATCCTCTTTAAGATACTACTGTTGCTTGTGAGAGCAGGTTTCCTGTAAAACTCTGAAAAAAAAGGTTTCTTCTTACCACTTCTCCTCGACTTTGTGAAACCAGTAAAATTCCAAAGACTCGATCGCGGACGTTGTGCTTATTTCCTTTTTGTGTTAAACTCAGACACGGTTTCCCCAGTAAAACGCAGGAATTCGGATTATTATCTCAGAGAACAACACTGCGAGGTATTTTGACGCCAGTGTCCTTAAAATCCACAGACTGTTCCCAATTCTCCAAAGTGCTCCTTCCAGCATTTAATGGAGGAGCTATCTTGTTACAGGAAACCTGGCATCTTCTTTTGTCTGCACTGTGTTACCCAGAAAATCTTGGAGAAAACTTTTCTCTTGTAACTTGCCAAAAGTCTTGTCATCCTGCCAGTTCCAAGTTCTGAGCGAGGAGCTGTAAATACGGCTCCTGGGAGATCCAACAGGGCCTACATACTGTTGAGGCCTGATGGTCTTTCCCCAACACCAGGGTCAATCTGAGGTGGACTGGCACATTTGGAAATGCAGCACTGCACTGCAATGGGCCTTTGGACCAACTGGACATGTGTGAGGCTTTCATGCCCATCTCAATGCCTGGGTACAGCAGAGTGGTGGCTGCTGGGAGGTAGCCATCGTTGGCTTGACCAACCTTTATTGGCCATCCCTACTTGCCTTTGCATTGAATGGCTTGCTCTGCCATTACAGAAGGAACTTAAGAGAGTCAACCACGCTGCTCTGGGTCGGGAGTCGTACGTTGATCAAGCCAGTTGAGGACAGCAGATTTAGTGAACAAGTTGAATTTCACAACCATTCACAGTTGTCACTATTAATAAAATGAGTGTCTAATTTCTACACTGTCACAGTACCATGATTGTGTTGAATGGTAGAATGGGTTTGACTGGCCAAATGGCCTACGATTGCTAGCAGAGCCCTCTTGTGGTGCAGTGGTAATATCCTTACCCCCAGACCAGGAGGCAAGGGTTCAAGTCTCACCTACTCCAGAGCTGTGTAATAACATTTCTGAACAAGTTGGTTGGTAAGATAAAAATGGACCAGTGGTAGTGCCTCTGCCCCTAGACCCGGGGGTTCAGGTCTCACCTGCAGCAGAGGTGTGTAATAGCATTTTGGAACAGGTTGATTAGGAAAAAAAAAGTCAACTTTTTTTTTAAAATTGCCATAGTGAGATTTGAACCCATGCCCCAGAACATTTAACTTGAGCCTTCGGATTGCTAATCCAGTGACATTACCACAACAAAAAATGTCTTTGAGACACTCCTAAATGTTAGATTAACAACCCAGTCCAATATTTTGAATTTTCAGGATGTGGGCATCACTGGCTGGATCCAGCATTTATTGCCTGATCCTAATTGCCCCTTGAGAAGGTGGTGGTGAGCTGCCATCTTGAATCACTGCAGCGCCTACTGTTGACCCACAATGCCATTACAGTCGGCTCTGAGGGAGCCAGATCAATGCCAAGTACTCTCCGCGTGTAAATAAAGGGTGACTTGGTGATGGGATACCGGCTTCCGGGGGGTTATTTCATTGGGGTCTAGCTGCGGTGATGCAGTAGACCCGACATCAGTCCTTCGGCCAGACTGGCGGCTGTTGCAGTTGCATTGGCAGCAGCGTGGTAGGCCCCATGTGGTGCTCCTGGTGGCAGCGTGGTCATGGCGATGGTGACCCCAGAGCGGGATGCCTGGAATGGACTATGATGTCATGGTGTGGGAGTGGGTGGGAGTTGGTGGGCACGGAGCCCGATATGGAGACTTCACACCCCAATATTGAGTGGAGCATGAGAAGGGAGGAAGAACTCTGCTTTTAGTTATGTCTTAATCTCCTCTCTAATTCAAAATGGCACCGGAACACGCCGCCATGTTACACTTTCCAATGTATTTATTTGTTAACTACGAGTGACAATAAATAATTCCATTCAAGTCAGGGTGGTGGGTGGATGAAGGGGTGGGTGAGTCTGCAGTTTGTGGGGGTTTGTGTTGAGTTAAAATAAGCGTAAAGCTGTTTGTTTGTTGCAAAAAACGTAACAGTTTAATTCACATCATGTAGGGGAGGAAATCCATTGTCATAATGCTCTGTGAGCTTCCAGATCCCCTGGCCTGCTGTATAAAGGGAGCACTGCACTTGTGAAGGATGAGCTCAGTAACATAAAAGACTGTTGACTAACTAGCTCGCTGGCCAAAGAGAATCGATGGTAAATGATAACAATCTACTGTTATCTCAGCCTGGTGTCTACAAGCTAACAATAGGAGAGGTAGTAGTTTGAAGGTCATGATGTGGAGAAGCCGGTGTTGGGCTGGGGTGGACAAAGTTAAAAATCACACAACACCAGGTTATAGTCCAACAGATTTATTTGGACGCACTAGCTTTCGGAGCGCCGCTCCTTCATCCACCACCTGCTTCTAAATAATCCTGTTGGACTATAACCTGGTGTTGTCTGATTTTTAACTGAGTTGGAAGGGGGAGTCGCAGGTAGACAGGGAGGTGAAGGTGGTGTTTGGTACCCTTGCCTTTAATTGGTCAGTGCATTAAGGATAGGAGTTGGGAGGTCATACTGCAGTTGTACAGGCCACTTTTGCATTCAATTCTGGTCTCCCTGCTATAAGAAAGATGTTAAATTTGAAAAGTTTCAGAAAAGGTTTACAAGGATGTGGCCAGGGTTGGAGGGTTTGAGCTATAGGGAGAAGCTGAATAGGCTGGGATTGTTTTCCCTGGAGCGTCGGAGGCTGAGGGAAGTTATGGAGGTTTATAAAGCCATGAGGGACATGGATAGGTTGAATAGCCAAGGTTTATTTCACCGGGGAATCCAATTCGAGAGGGCATAGGTTTAAGGTGAGAGGGGAAAGATTTAAAAAGGGATATCTTTTTCACACAGAGGGTGGTGCGTGTATGGAATGAGCTGCCAGGGGAAGTGGTGGAGACTGGTACAATTGCAACATTTAAAAGGCATTTGGATGGGTATATGGATAGGAAGGGTTTAGAGGGATATGGGCCAAATGCTGGTAAATGGGACTAGATTAGTTTAGGATATCTGATCAGTATGGACGAGTTGGACAGAAGGGTTTGTTTCCATGCTCTTTGACTCTATGACTGGTAATAATTAAGATCCTGGGGAACAGGGTGCTCAAATCGCACGTCATGGTAAAATTCTCTGATTAAAATATTAGTGTCGTGACCATGCAGCCATTGTTACAAAGGCTCACCTGATTCGCAAATGTCCTTTAGCAAATCTACTGCTCTTACCTGGTCTGGCCTAGGTGACTCCAGTCCCTCACTAATGAGGATGGCCCCCTGATTAAGACAGGCCAACAAATGTCCACATCCCATTTAAGAACTTAAAAAGAAAGGACAACTAAACAAAGCATCAGAAATTATTAAATTAATAAACAACCTTATATCAGTCATAAGGTATGCGGTCAAAAATACATGATCAAGGAGGAGGCACAGACGAAAGCTCTGAGTTCATAAAATTGTCTACATTTATCTCCTTCACAACAAAGGCTCTGTGCAACTGATTCAGCAGGAGGGGCCAAGAGGACGCATTTGTCAGATTGAAGGTCAAAGGAACTGCTTTTTTCTTGTGACAGGCCTCGAGAGGGCGAGAGACAGAGTCAAATTGGCTTTCTCTGAACTTCTGAGAGTGCAGACATACTTTAATGGTCCCTTTCGGTTTGAAGCACTCTCCACGGAGAAATGTTCCAAGTTTCACAGAAGCTGACAGCAACAAGCTCACCGTAAAAGTGACAAGACCAAGGGTTAAAAATTGTAAGCAGATTTACGGGATTAATGGATCCTCGCTGAGTGGTGTTTTGTCAATCGCTGTATGCCAAGGGTACTCCACGGACATACGAATATCGCAACATAGGAGCGGGAGTAGGCCATTCAGCCCCTCAGGCCTGTTCCGCCATTCAATATGATCATGGCCAGTCATCAAGCTCAATATCCTAATCCCGCCCTCCCCACACATCCCTTCATCCCATTAGTCACTAGAGCTATATCTATCTCCTTATTGAAAAAACAATGATTTGGCCTCAACCACTGTCTGTGGTAGTGAATCCCACAGGCTCCCCACTCTCTGGGTGAAGACATTTCTCCTCATCTCAGTCCTAAAAGGTTTACCCCTTATCCTTAAACTATGACCTCTGGTTCCAGACTCCCCCCACCATCGGGAACATCCTTCCAGTATCTACCCTGTGTAGCCCCTGTTAGAATTTTATAGGTTTCTCTGAGAATCCCCCTCATCCTTCCAAGCTCCAGTGAGTACAATCCCAACCAACTCAACCTCTCCTCACACGTCAGCGCTGCCATCCCAGGATTCGGTCTGGTAAACATTCACTGTATTCCCTCCATAGCAGGAACATCCTTCCTCAGATGAGGAGACCAGAACTGCACACAGTACTCCAGGTGTGGCCTCACCAAGGCCCTGTGTAATTGCAGTGAGACATCCCTGCTCCTGGACTCAGATCCTCTCGCTAAGTAGGCCAACATACCGTGTGCCTTCTCTACCGCCTGCTGCACCTGCACGCACTTGGTGGGCCTGTGTAACAATGACCACGTGACTAGCTTTTTAATCAGAGAATTCTACCATGTATTGGGTTGTGAACCCTCTGTTTCCCCAGGATCTTAACTATTACTTTCAGCGACTGATGCACGAGGGGTCCCAGGTCTCACCAAACATTCCTCCCCCTCAGCTACAGCCATTCCAATAATAACCTGCCTTCCTATTTTTGCGACCAAAGTGGATAACATCACTTTTAGAATGTATTTGAACTGGGAGTTCTGGCCTGCAACACCACTCCCCCCAGTGATCTGTGTAGCACTGAACTACTGTCCCTGATAGGAGCTGTCTCGCCTTCTCCTCAGGACACAGGGTGACATCTGATGGACAACATCATCTGGACGCAATGTACAAAATCAAACAAAGCCAACTTACATTGCTATAACACCTGGAACAGATTTAATCGCCTCTCGTTCACAACATTGGATATCGGGCCAGGGAAGCTGGCAATCAAACAACTAGATTTACAAAGAGGAAAGAGAAACAGAGCGATTTCTGAAGTAAATCCCAGAATTGGAGGAATTTTGAGTTCTTGAGGACTATTGCTTATCTCTCTTTGCTTTAGCGAGATTGGATTGTGGAGGCCTATGGTGGGTGTGTGAAGGACAGGTGTGCTCACTTGCAACTGACTCCCTGTCCCCACTGGGAGGTCTCACCAGATCGAGCTCCAATCAGGTACTCGGGAGATGACCAGTGAGATTCTCGGTGACTCACAGACCTCGATGCTAAAGTCTTGCCTCACCAGAAGCTGCTGGCCAATCAGAGGCCAGCATCTTGTGGGTCCCAGAGTTGTTCACCACACCCTTGTCCCACATTCTTGCCTCCAACCGGCCTTAGGTTGGGCAAATAGAACCCCCGCCCCCAACACCCAAAATGGTCAGCAGATTGTCTGAACTCCCTAGACAAAGAACCAACCTCTTTTGCATCATGTGCAGTTCTGGAACCCTCAGTACAGGAGGGATGTGATCACACTGGAGAGGAGTGTTACCTGGCCTGGAGAGTTTCAGTTATGAAGAGGGATTGGACAGACTGAGACTGATTTCCTCAGAGCTGAGGGGATTGAGAAGGGAGGTGATCGAGGTGGATAAAATGATGAGGGTCTTAGGCAGGGCAGAGAGTAAGAAACGTTACCCCTGGATGGAGGGATCAATGAGCAGGGGGCATCGATTTAAGGGAAGGGGCAGGAGGTTTAGACTGGATGTGAGGAAATATTTTTTCACGCAGAGTGGTGGAAATCTGGAAATTGCTGTCTGCAAGGCTGGGAGAAGCAAAAAGCCTCATCGCATTGGAGAAATGTTCAGACGTGCACTTTGCCATGCCAACACAAATGGGCCAAGTGCTGGGAAATAGTGAGGTGGTTGTTTCTGATTTGATGGGCTGAAGGGTCTTCTAGATCTCTTCCATTCTGTTCCCAGCTGTTGGAAAGGCAGGTATTGAGGCCAGTTGGGAGTTGAAGCCTTGAGGTGACCGTTAATCGATGGTGGGCTGAGAAGGTTCCCAGTGGGACCTTGTGAGGCAGCCCTTTATTGCTGAGGTGAAAAGGAGTGGGGGAGTATCTCTTCAGGATAAACTCACCCCTTTATTCATCCTGTTTGTGAGTTCCAGTAAGGGAAATCCTACATTCATAGAATCCAGAAGCCTCCACTATCTCTCTTAGTCGGCAAAGCTCCTGTGGGACAGTAAGCAACATCCCTACCTCTGGAACAGAATCTCTGAGTTCGAGTCCCACTCCAGGACTTGACGGTCAGGGAAAATGTGTTATAAAGTGGCCAGACAAGTTAATTATTAATCTGTTAGTCCTTTTGGTACATCTAATGAGAGCAAGAATGTTTTCTGGTTAGCTAGATCACTCCTTATTTCGCTTAGCTTTGGTGATACCAATTATTGGATTGTGGAGGAGAAAGTAAGGTCTGCAGATGCTGGAGTTCAGAGCTGAAAATGTGTTGCTGGAAAAGCGCAGCAGGTCAGGCAGCATCCAGGGAACAGGAGAATCGATGTTTCGGGCATAAGCCCTTCTTCAGGAGGGCTTATGCCTGAAGAAGGGCTTATGCCTGAAACGTCGATTCTCCTGTTCCCTGGATGCTGCCTGACCTGCTGCGCTTTTCCAGCAACACATTTTCAGATTGGATTGTGGAGGCTCACAGTCTCCCCATGTTAAAGACTCTGTGTACAGGCTGTACTCCATGGTACAACTCAATCCAAAGGGCTAAAGGCAGAAAAGGATTTGGACCAAGTCCTGGGCTACACTGTGAAAGCACCTTGTGATCATAGTCACACTGCCCAGCAAGGTATTCATAAGGAGATGCTAATTGCTAGCAGATGACTGCCGACCATCATAGAATCTCCACAGTGTGGAAGCAGGCCATTCAGCCCGTCAAGTGCACACTGACCCTCAAACAGCACCCCATCCCATCCCATCCCATCCACATTTCCCTTGGCTAACCCACCCAGCCTGCACATCCCCAGACACTATGGGCAATTTAGCACATCTTTGGATTGTGGGAGGAAACCAGAGCAAACTTACACAGACACAGGGAGAATGTCCATGAGGGTGTGGAATCAAACCCAGGTCCCTGGCACTGTGAGGCAGCTGTGCTATCCAGCCGTGCTACTCCTGGGCTGAAGGTAGAGGTTAGCTTTGATGTTGTAATAGCACCTGGAAGCAATTGTTAGCAATGGGCATTTGATACCAAATCAATTCTCTTGTGGCAAACCCAATGTTCTAATGGCTAATCTCTGCAAGCCTGCAACGTTGATCATGATAGTGCAGATAGTCCTGGATTTAGGAGGCTTTGTAAGCAGTAGGAAGCTCATCAGAACTCAGGGTAAACTGTACAATGCCCAGTTTGTCAAAGTCCAAACCACCACCTGCATGCATTTGGTTAACCCTTTCCCTTTGCAAATTGGCAAGTTATCTCAATTTTTTTGTTTGTCTCCCCTACACTACTGCCATACAGCAGTACTGCTCTTGTCTTTATTCTATACTTAGGTCGGCAATAAATGCATTGGTAAGTAAAACTCCTGCCTGTTTAGATCCCTCTACATTTCTGGAACCTCTTAAGATTAAAGCTCAATAAACACACGAAGGAAAATGAAATAGATACTGCTGTGTTGAAATGAGAAGGAAGAGGTTTTTGTGAAGCCTATATACCAGCATGGATTAAGTCAGCCAACTAGTCCGTCACTATCCTGTGCTGCACTTAAAGATAGCTTGGCATATTCTGAAGATATGCTAACTGTTATAAAACAGTCATGATTTGGAGTTTTGTGATTTACACATGAAAGAAGTGAAACTATCATGGTATTCGAACGGATGAAAGACTCAACAGACAATCAAGGTATTTTTCAATGTATAATTTCAGTTACATCGCACTGTAAACTTTTGCTATACATTCTGTATCTCACAGTTGTGTACTCCACAACCACCTGATGAAGGAGCTGCTCTCCGAAAGCTAGTGCTTCCAATTAAACCCGTTGGACTATAACCTGGTGTTGCGTGATTTTTAACATTATAAAACAGTTTTCACTGAAGTTCACATTGAATACAGCAATCCTCACTTTCATATAAAACGTTTGAAAGTTATTTCATAATTGCAAACATCTTACTGATAAAAGATACCCAACATGGGAGGTTCGGTGTTTACAAGCCATCAATAACAAATTATAGAGCCTGCTGTGCCCCTCACCACATTGTTGAAAGTAAAAGCACAGTTTTTAGAAACAGAATATCTCAAAATGTTTTGATTTGTATTGCCACCCGACCCATCAAAATGATAGATTTCCATGCATGTTAAATACATGGTGAGCCTAACATGAAATGTAACATTGTTATTCCACTGAATGGTCTTAGTAACTCAATGGAAGTGCATGATGTTCTATTGTCATTCCCATTGGAAATGCCCCCAGGTGTGTTATGTTTCTCATAGGGTCTCGGTAAAGCTACTAACTGTTTACAGAATGGTTATCGAATATTTAGAGTCATAGAGATGTACAGACCCTTCGGTCCAACTCGTCCATGCTGACCAGTTATCCGAAATTAATCTTGTTCCATTTGCCAACACTTGTTTCCTTTTTCCCTCTGTATTGTTCAATGGCTTTAACGTAATGTCCCCATGTTTGGTCTCTGGCTAGGAGAAAGTGAGGACTGCAGATGCTGGAGATCAGAGCTGAAAATGTGTTGCTGGAACAGGTCAGGCAGCATGCAAGGAGCAGGAGAATCGACGTTTCGGGCATGAGCCTGAAGAAGGGTCAATTCTCCTGCTCCTTGGATGCTGTTTGGTCTCTGGCTACTCAACTCCCAACGTGCATCGAACCTGGACTTTGGAGACTAACTTACTCAAACACAGATCAGTTGGGCCATTGAACACTGCAGCCTCACCCAGTACCAGTTATGCCTTCAGATCCCACTCTTGCCAATCCTTTTCCTAAGCTGCCTTCTCCTTTACACATTTATCTTCTTCATTAAAATCCATCTCGTGGACTAGGCTTTCGTTTATCTGTCCTTCCATACCTGTACCTGTGGTGAAATACCTCAGCATATGTCTCACTGCAAGAACCTGCTATCTTTTCCAAAATGGAAGAAGAGCAAATAGCAAACAACAGGAGTCAAAACCGATACTATAATCAGTTAGTAAAGGACACATAAGGAGAGGAGACAACCTTTCGGCCCCTTGATACTGTTCCCCCATTCAATCAGAACATGCTGATCTCGATCTTAACTCCATCCATCCACATGCCCCACATGCTCTTAATCCCCTCATCTCACATTGTTATCACAAAACTTATCTGTGGTAACCCTACAGGAAAGATGTTGTTAAACTTGAATGGGATGCAGAAAAGATTTACAAGGATGTTGCCAGAGTTGGGGGGGGGTTGAGCATTAGGGAGCGGCTGAAGAGGCTGGGGTTGATTTCCCTGGGAGCGTCGGAGACTGAGGGATGACCTGATAGAAATTTATGAAACCATGAGGGGCAGGGATAGTGTGAATAGCCAAGGTGTTTTCCCCGGGGCAGGAGAGTCCAGAACTAGAGGGCATAGGTTTAAGGTTAGAAGGGAAAGATTTAAAAGGGACCTAAGTGGCAACCTTTTCACCCAGAGGGTGGTGTGTGTACAGAACGAGTCGCCAGAGGAAGTGGTGGAGGCTGGTACAATTACAACGTTTAAAAGGCCTCTGGATGGGCATATGAATAGGAAGGTTTCAGAGGGATATGGGGTTTGAAGAGTGTGGTGCTGAAAAAGCACAACCAGTCAGGCAGCATCTGAAGAGCAGGAGAATTGATGTATATCTGTGTATATGAATAGGAAGGGTTTAGAGGGATATGGGTTAAACGCTGGTAATTGGGACTAGATTAACATAGAATATCTGGTCGGTTTGGGTGAGTTGGACTGAAGGGGCTGTCTTGATACTGCACATCTCTACGACTCTATGACTGTATAATTACTAGACTTCTCCTGGCAACCTTGTAGTGAATTAGGGAAATTCAATGCATCAATGTAATATTAATATCTATATCTCTATAACGTCTTGCAACACTGTATATTTGTTATTCACTGTGCCATGACTGCATGAGAACAATGCTCCCCTATCAAGAATTATAATATAAAACACGGGGGAGAGAACAGTTTCGTGGAGATCTTCCAATTATTCACCACACATTGGCAGAAAACTCATAGAGCCGTCGGGAAATAGGAAAGTTGTGGTCGATGGTGCTCTCTGTAGTGTCCATAATCAGGGCAACATCATCCACCACTTAATCCTATATCAAGATTGAAACTGTATGTAAACACTTTGTCCGTCACACTGTCAATGCAGGCTTCTGACCATTAGGGGCCGCTGTGCCACATGTCGCCTTAGCAGCCCAGAACTTTGCTTCTTCAGCTCAATTTACTCATTTTCATCCAAAGATATTTATGTTCACTTAAAATTAAAACGTAATTGTTGCCTTATTCTTTATCCCCCACCTTGGCTCCCCACTCTATTTATTCATGACATTCTTCACCCTGACCAATTTTTCGCTTGCTCCCAGTTTCAATCACAAAACTGACCTTCTTCAACCTGTGTACACGAGTTCAGCTTTCAGCTCAAATCAGCCATTTTAATCTAAACCACATTTTCTGTTCAAGCCATTCTCTAATCATCTTGCCCTTCCTTCGTCACACACCCTGCTCCTGACTATTTCGTAACCACTCCCCGCAAAGGTTTTGCGTTTGGCCCTTTGTTAATGACTTCACTTGCTCTGAGCTCTCCGTCCAGTCAAATACCTTTGGCATATTTTATTTTTCTGCACAGTACATCCCTTCGAAATTTCCTAACTCAGCTTAATAGAAACTTATTACAAAATTTAACGCAAGAATGGGATTTTTTTATCCTTCAGTTGTACAAAGCATTGGCGAGACTGCATGTGCAGTACTTGCGGAAGGATGTTAATTCATTGGAAGTAATTCAGAGAAGATTTACTAGACCAATCCCTAAAATGCTTGGATTACCTTATGGGGAAAGGCTAGACAGACCAGGCCTGTCTCCTCTGGATGAAAGTGAGGACTGCAGATATTGGAGATTAGAGTTGAGAGTGTGTTGCTGGAAAAGCACAGCAGGTCAGGCAGCATCCGAAGAGCAGGAGAATCGACGTTTCAGGCAAAAGCCCTTCATCCTCTGGAGTTTAGAAGAATCAGAGATGACTTAATTGAAACAGAAATGACCTTGAGGGGACAAGACTGGGTGGACGTGAAAAGGATGTTTCCTCTTGTGGGAGACTGTAAAACGAAGAGGCAATGTTTAAAAATAAGGGACGCCAATTTAAAACAGAGATGAGGGAACAGTTTTTCTTTGAGGGTTGTGGGTCATAGTCATACAGCATGGGAACAGACTGTTCAGTCCAACCACTCCATGCTGACCATGATTGCAAACTAAACTAGTCCCACCTGCCCGCACTTGGCCCATATCCCTCCAAACATTTCCTCTTCATGTACTTATCCAAATGCCTTTTAAACCTCATAACTGTACCCACTTCCACCATGTCCTCTGGAAGTTTGTTCCACATACGACTCTGAAAAAAACGTTGCCCTCATGTCCTTTATAAATCTTTCTCCTCTCGCCTTAAAAATGTCTCCCAGTCTTCAAATCCCCCACTCTAGGGAAAAGACATCTGCCATTCACCTTATCTATGCCCCACATGATTTTATGAACTTCTATAAGGTCACCTCGCGACCTCCTACGCTCTAGTGAAAAAGGTCCCAGTCTATCCAGCCGCTCCTTATAACTCAAACCCTCAATCCGGGGCAACATCCTGGTAAATCTCTTCTGAACCCTCTCCAGTTTAACAATATCCTTTCTATAACAGGGTGACCAGAATTGGACACAGTATTCCAGAAGAGATCTTACCTATGTCCTGTACAACTTCAACATGGCGTCCCAACTCCCCATACGTAAAGGTCTGAGCAATGAAGGTAAGCATGCTAAACACCTTCTTAACCCTCCCTGTCTGTATGTGAATCTTTGGAATTCCCTTCCTCAAAGACAGTAGACGCAAGATCTTTAGATATTATTAAGGCAGAGGGAGAGAGATTCTTGATGACCGAGGGGTGAAAGATCATCAAGGGATGTGCAGGAATGTAGAGTCGAGGTTTAAATCAGACCAGCCCCGATCTTATTGAATAGGGGTGCAGGCTTGATAGACCGAATGTCCTCCTCTTGTTCCTTGTCCATTTGTTACACCAGACTACATCGGAGGCCTGAAAAACAGGATGCATTTCGGACACAGACCCTTGGGCCAGGGTCTGGGACAGGGAAACTGGACAGTGCATCAGGGCTCAATGACTGGTGCTCTCGGATGCCTGTCATGCTCAAGTTGAGGCCATGAGCAGCACTTGGGCCCATGATGTCTGCCCCTATCTTGGGTACAAGGAAGAGTGGAGGGGAGAGGAGGTGATCCGATGGGCATTCGCATTATTTTCTTTTCTCTAGCCGCTCAGAGACTATGTTGTGGCCTCGAAATAACACATTACAGTCTTCTCTCGTTTATAAATTGGACTTAACATTTCAGGGTGGCCAAATTTCAGGTGGAAGTCCCATCCCCAGCATTGCTAATTGATCCACACAGGGTGACAGTGCAGGGGTGATGCAACAGTCAGAGAGGGTCAAATTAGCTTATGCTCCCCTGCCTGATTAATAGCCAGTGACTATTCTTGGTAAAGTGTGGTGATTGTTTGGCGAGAACAGGATCTAAGGCAGAACGATTCCCAATTTGCACAGAGCCAAATAAAAGATGCCAACGCCCTTTCCAAAAGTGTTGTCCACGTTGCAATGGGAGAAAACTGTGCACAGAAAGACCTCACAAATACCTCTGGAATGAAGATGAATTGCTGTTGATGCCAACTGAGCAGCCAATGCCAATACTGGATTAGCCATGTGTTTATAGGCTAAAAGGGCCAAATGGCCTCGCCCTGTTTTTAATTTGCAAAATCGCATATTTACGTCATCTCCACTTCACGACTATTTCAAAGTTGTCAAAGGGATGTAACGCCTTTATCTGTAAACACACCCTGACAAAAAGAAAAATCTCAAACAATATGTAAACGTCCACTAAAGCAAAGGAAAAGTGTTTTTAAAAAACGCATCGGACAGAGCACAGAGTCAGAGAGTCACAGCACGGAAACAGACCCGTCGGTCCAACTTGTCCATGCCCACCAGATATCCTAAACTAATCTGGCCCCATTTGCCAGCATTCAGCCCATATCTCTCCAAACCCTTCCTATTCATATACCCATCCAGGTGCCTTTCAAATGTTGTAGTTGTACCAGCCTCCACCACTTCCTCGGGCAGCTCATTCCACACACGCACCACCCTCTGGGTGAAAAGGTTACCCCTTCGGTCCCACGAACCGGGGGCAAAGGATCCACATGAGCAAGGAATAAGAGGAGGCCAGTCTGCCCTTCAAGCCTGCTCACCCGATACAATAAAACCGTGGCTGATCTGATTTGTTCTCCAACTCTACATTCCTGCATATCCCCCGATAACCTTTCATTCCCTCGCTCCTCAGGAATCCATCTCCCTCGGCCTTCAAAATGTTAAAAGACTTTGCATCCAATGCCTTTTGACGAAGGGAATTCCAAAGAGAAAAATTGTATCCTCATTTCTGTTTTAAATGGGCGTCCTTTATTTTTAAACATTGTACCCTAGTTCTAGATTGTCCCACAAGAAGGGGACATCCTTTCCACATCCACAGAGTCAACTCCCCTCAGGATCGTATCTGTTTCAATTCAATCACCTCTGATTCTTCCAGACACCAGAGGATACTGGCCCAGCCTGTCTCGCCTTTCCCCATAACTTGCTCCTTCCAAGGGCTGGTCTAGAAAACTTTCTTTGAACTTCATCCAACATATTAGTATCCTTCCGTGATCAATACCATAAACAGTACTCCCGATGTGGGCTCACCAGTGCTCTGTAAAACTGGAGGATAATGATTTTTTTCCAATTCCCCTCACTCTAAAGCACAATGTCCTATTAGCTTTCTTGACTACTTGCTATACCTGCAAACTATCCTTCCATAATTCAAGCACTAGGCCACATTAGGGAGAGATGGTGGCCTTGTTGACCAATAATCCAGAGGCCTAGGCCAGCAAGTTGAGGCCAGGGGCTCAAATCCCACCATCGCTGCCATAATAGCTCTGTCATGATTTGAAGGTGCCAGTGTTGGACTGGGGGGGGTACAAAGTTAAAAAATACCTGGTGTTGTGTGATAATCGCTGGCGGGATTTAAATTCAATGAATAAGAATCTAAAACTGACAGCTCGCCCCAATCACGTTAGCCATGAAACCATGACCAATTGTCACATCAGGCTCACTGTGTTTCAGGAGTTGTATGAGTAAGTGGCCTATTTATCTCAAACACGCCCTGAATTTTCACTCCCCACTAGTGCCACCTGAGCCTCTGATTCCTTCAATACTGCCAGCGAGCAGCCTTCGACTTTTCCACAACTGAATGTTATGGAATTTTACACATTTGGGTTAATTTGTCTTGAGTGACACTTGGGCAATTGTAGCCTCAGATCAAATCAGTTGGCATTTTGACTGCTTCAGTGGTCATCAACTGATGGCTGCCTTTGAGGTCAAGCACACAATTTTGGTTGACACTTCAGTACAGTCCCTAAGAAATGCCTCATTGTCAAAGATACCTCCTTCCAGAATTGAGGCACTGTCCACCCTGATTAGAGGGTTGCTATGGATACTTGTAGCACCATTTAAGGAAGAATGTCTGGTGGATGCTAACGGTTCAACTGACCAACCACCGAAATCAAATCAAGATCAGAGTGGTGCTGGAAAAGCACAGCAGGTCAGGCAGCAGAGAAATTGACGTTTCCTGATCAACCCTGATTCCTGATGAAGGGCTTTTGCCCGAAATGTCGATTTTCCTGCTCCTCGGATGCTGCCTGACCTGCTGTGCTTTTCCAGCACCACTCTGATCTAAACTCTGGTTTCCAGCATCTGCAGTCCTCACTTTTACCAGGTAGAGAGTATAATCTAAGACACTAATGCTGTGCTACCCTTTACATCGAGTGTACATGGAGTTAGGAGTTGTGGGGTAACTGTACAGAACTCCGGATGGAGCTGATAGCATTGTGTTCTGTGCACTGCACCCTAGGAAGGACTGACTGACCTTGGTGGAGTAGCAGTCTTCCAGAATCATACCGAAACAGAATTTCAGAGTAATTAGAGATGTACAACATGGAAACAGACCTTGTCCATGCCGAACAGAGATCCTAAACTAACCTAAACCTTGTGACTTCCAAATGTTCCGTTTCATAACATAACCTTCTTAAGGCAGCAGTGAAGTAACTGGCTAACCATTGTGTGTCTTACTTGTATTGATTTGCCAGCATTTGGCCCATATCCCTCTATACCAGCCCTTCTCAATGGAGGCCATATGGCCCCCTTAGAGACCCTGGCACATTTGAAGGGGGCCACAGACTGAAAACTGTGAGAAAGGGAGCCCCAAGAGTTTATGCGAGCCCTGGTAACTGAACCGATGAAATACCCAAGCAACAACCTTCATTGGAGTCAACAGTTTCCCGCCCATTTATAATATCTTTCTATTTATCGTAGGATCCATTTGACGTTCAATCCACCCAAGTTGAGGCAGAAAATCAAGGGAGTTTTATGACCTTCAGAGTTATATAACTGTGGTATAACTGCCTGTTGTCAGCTCAGGCAGTTTCAAAAAGACTTTTGGATCAAGAGTGATCTGCCAAATAAATTTCCAACACTGTGTGGAAAATGCCCAAATATTTTTTATTGCCTTTCCCTCGGCATATTTGGTTGAGAGCGGATTCTGCAAGGTAGTTTCCTTGACAAAAAATCCAGGAACATTAAAGGGTATTGCAACAAGAGGTGACCTCCGACTGTCATCGTTGGATTTGGAGCCCGATAGCGTGAAACTTGCAGGAAATCACCAAGCTCGAGGATTGCATTCGGCCTGAGAGATGCTTAATTTTATAAAGTCTCTTTTTTGAAGTTTTGTCCAGTATGTCAGAATGTACATGTTTCTTGGTGTCCAATAATAGATGATTTCCTGTCCATCTGGTCATGTTGTATCCCTCTTTGGAAAGGGGAGCCCTGGAACATGAGAAGAGCTCCTGGGGTGGGGCTGTGGCCAAAGAAATGACTGAAAATCACTAATTTAAACCCTTCCTATTCATATACCCAATCAGATGCCTTTTAAATGTTGCAATTGTACCAGCCTCCACCACTTCCTCTGGCAGCTCATTCCATACACGCACCACCCTCTGTGTGAGAATGTTTCCCCTTGGTCCCTTTTAAATCTTTCCCCTCTCATTTTAAACCCTCTAGCTCTGGACTCCCCCACCCCAGGGAAAACACCTTGTCTATTTACCCTCTCCGTGTCCCTCATGATCTCTATAAGGTCACCCCTCAGCCTCTGACGCTCCAGGGAAAATAGCCCCGGCCTAGTCAGCCTCTCCCTGTAGCTCAAACCCTCCAACCCTGGCATCGTCCTTGTCAATCTTTTCTGAACCCCTTCAAGTTTCACAACATCTTGCCGAGGGCAGGGAGACCAGAATTCAACGCTGTTTTCCAAAAGCATTAATTCAAGAAGAGTCACACAAGTTAGCATTACATCTGTTTGGATCATCCTTTTAACATAGACAACATTGGCTGGTTATCACCCATTCCTAATTGCCACTTGAGAAGATGGTCATAAGCTGCATTGTGGAAAGCCACAGGGCTGTCCAGGAGGGAATTCCAGGAATTTGACCCAGTGAAGCTGAAGGAACAGCGAAATATTTCCAAGTTGGAATGGTGTGCAGTTTGGAAGGGAACTTCCAGCACGTGGTATTCCTGTGTACATACCACCCTTGTCCTTCTCAGGAGTGAAGGTCTTAGAAGCTCCTGTCTGAGGAACATTGGTGATTAGATTCCCTAAAGTGTGGAAACAGGCCCTTCGGCCCAACAAGTCCACACCGACCCTCCAAAGAGTAACCCACCCCTCGACTAATGCATCTAGCACTATGGACAATTTAGCACGGCCAATTCACCTGGCCTGCACATCTTTAGATTGTGGGAGGAAACCCACACAGACACAGGGAGTATATGCAAACTCCACACAGACAGTTGCCCGAGGCTGGAATCGAACCTGGGACCCTGGTGCTGTGAGGCAGCACTGCTAGCCACTGTGCCGCCCACTGTAGTGCTAGGAGAAAGTGGGGACTGCAGATGCTGGAGATCAGAGGTGAGAGTGTGGTGCTGGAAAAACACAACAGGTCAGGCAGTATCCGAGCAGTAGGACAATCGACATTTCGGGATTCCTAATGAAGGGCTATGCCCGAAACCTCGATTCTCCTGCTCCACAGGAGTTGCCTGACCTGCTGTGCTTTTCCAGCACCGCACTCTAGATTGTTGTAGGGTTTCTTGTGTATGGTACACACCACTGCCACTGTGCATTAGTGGTGGTGGCAATGTGTAAAGTGGTGGACGGGTTTTAAGGTGACAGATGAGGAGTAATATGTTGGTAGCTTTCAAGGTTAAAGTGAACCAATTGGGTAAACTGAGAGTAACTATCATTTGAGGTGTCAAGGGTGAAGGGTTAAATGCAAATCAAGTCAGGGGGGTATTGTCGGACTAAAATCATTTTTGTTCACAGAGGGTTAGGTGTTTGGAACTCACTTCGCCAGACAGTAACCGGTCAATTGTTGAAGTTAAACCTGAGATTGATCGATTTTGGTGAAAGGAAGATGTTGAGTCGGAAGAGATAGGAGAGGTCTTGAATGAGTACTTTTCTTCAGTATTTACAAACGTGAGGGACCGTATTGTTGAAGAAGAGAGTGTGAAACGGACTGGTAAGCTAGAGGAGATACTTGTTAGGAAGGAAGATGTGTTGGACATTTTGAACAACTTGAGGATAGACAAGTCCCCCGGGCCTGACGGGATATATTCTAGGATTATGTGGGAAGCAAGAGAGGAAATTGCAGTACCGTTGGCAATGATCTTTATTCTTCACTGTCAACGGGGGTGGTACCAGGGGACTGGATAGTGACGAATGTTGTGCCCCTGTTCAAAAAAGGGAATAGGGATAACCCTGGGAATTACAGGCCAGTTAGTCTTACTTCAGTGGTAGGCAAAGTAGTGGAAAGGGTACTGAGGGATTGGATTTATGAGTATCTGGAAAGACACTGCTTGATTAGGGACAGCCAGCACGGATTTGTGAAGGGTAGGTCTTGCCTTACAAGTCTTATTGAATTCTTTGAGGAGGCGACCAAGCGTGTGGATGAGGGTAGAACAGTGGATGTAGTGTACATGGATTTTAGTAAGGCATTTGATAAGGTTCCCCATGGTAGGCTTATGCGGAAAGTCAGGAGGCATGGGATAGAGGGAAATTTGGCCAATTGGATAGAAAACTGGCTAACCGGTCGAAGGCAGAGAGTGGTGGTAGATGGTAAATATTCAGCCTGGAGCCCAGTTACAAGTGGAGTTCCGCAGGGATCAGTTCTGGGTCCTCTGCTGTTTGTAATTTTTATTAATGACTTGGAAGAGGGAGTCGAAGGGTGGGTCAGTAAATTTGCAGACGATACGAAGATTGGTGGAGTTGTGGATAGTGAGGAGGCTGTTGTCGGCTGCAAAGAGACTTAGATATGATGCAGAGCTGGGCTGAGGAGTGGCAGATGGAGTTCAACCCTGTCAAGTGTGAGGTTGTCCATTTTGGAAAGACAAATAAGAATGCGGAATACAGGGTTAACGGTAGGGTTCTTAGTGAGGTGGAGGAGCAGAAGGACCTTGGGGTCTATGTTCATAGATCTTTGAAAGTTGCCACTCAGGTGGATAGAGCTTGTAAGAAGGCCTATGGTGTATTAGCGTTCATTAGCAGAGGGATTGAATTCAAGAGTCGTGAAGTGATGATGCAACTGTACAGGACTTTGGTTAGGCCACATTTGGAGTACTGTGTGCAGTTCTGGTCGCCTCACTTTAGGAAAGATGTGGAAGCTTTGGAGAGGGTGCAGAGAAGATTTACCAGGATGTTGCCTGGAATGGAGAATAGGTCGTACGAGGATAGGTTGAGAGTGCTAGGCCTTTTCTCGTTGGAACGGCGAAGGATGAGGGGTGACTTGATAGAGGTTTATAAGATGATCAGAGGAATAGATAGAGTAGACAGTCAGAAACTTTTTCCCCGGGTACAACAGAGTGTTACAAGAGGACATAAATTTAAGGTGAAGGGTGGAAGGTATAGGGGAGATGTCAGGGGTGGGTTCTTTACCCAGAGAGTGGTGGGGGCATGGAATGCGCTGCCTGTGGGAGTGGTAGAGTCAGAATCTTTGGTGACCTTTAAGCGGCAATTGGATAGGTACATGGGTGGGTGCTTAAGCTAGGACAAATGTTCGGCACAACATCGTGGGCCGAAGGGCCTGTTCTGTGCTGTATTGTTCTATGTTCTATGTTCTATGTTAAGGGGAAGGTAGGCACGTGGACTTGGGTCACAGAGCAGCCCTGATCCTATTGAATCTCAGCCCTCGAGGGACTGAATGGCCTATTCCTGCTCTACAACCTGATGTACAGTCTCAGAATCAAACAGACAAGTGAAGTGAATTGAATTGGCTTCATTGTCACATGTATTCAAATGAAAGGTTGCTAAGTCACCACTAACGGTGCCATCTTAGGTACAAATGTAGCTGGGTACAGCTTCTTCAGTCACAGATTAACCATGCCACCTACACATGGCACCATCTTAGGTTGAGAGTACTTCGGTACAATCCTTAATTACAGAATAGAGAAATTAATTTTTAAAAAAAGTTACATTACAGCTAAACACAGTAGAGCCATAGGACAGAAAAAAACAAGAAGTGAATTGGGGAGGTTAAATAGGATCCGAAAACTGATGAAAGAGGGGAATAGGAGTGAGAACGTCACTGAACAAGGTAACAGTGGAATCGACTTTCAGAACGTACAAATTATCTCTTTCATGGGTACTTTAAAAAAAGAAATTCCCACATTTTGAATGATTAACATTTCCAAAAGGGAGGGAACCATGAGAAACAAATATAGGAAGAATGTTTTCAATTCACCTCCGTGATATTTGCTGAATCAAATTTGACTGTTCTGCATTTCTGAATTCCGCACCAACATTTCAAGTGAGAACAGGAATTATCTGCTGTAATCTGAAGTTCGCAGCATTATCCAAACATCACGTTTGGAATGACTTCCAAATGTTCCTTTTGATAACTTAACCTTCCTCAGGCAGTGGGGAAATAACTGGCTAACCATTGTGTGTATTAATTTGTATTGATGTCAAAAGGACACTTCTGTAAATTCAATAAACAACAGATTATCAATCCAATTAGTTTAACAAACTGATAGTGACTGCAGATAAAACCTTCTGCCGCACTGCATTTTCTTGCTCTTCGGATGCTGCCTGACCTGCTGTGCTTTTCCAGCACCACTCTAATCTTGACTCTGATCTCAGGCATCTGCAGACCTCACTATCGTCTAACTCTTAAGATGTACTGATCGATCCACACTTGCCTCCATTGCTCAGACCTTTGAGTGTAGGAGTTGGGATGCCATGTTGAGTTTGTACAGGATGTTGGTGAGGCCTCTTCTGGAGTACCCGTGTGCAGTTCTGGTCGCCCTGCTATAGGCAGGATATTATTAAACTGGAGAGGGTTCAGAAGAGATTTACCAGGATGTTGCCAGGTATGGAAGGTTTGAGTTACAAAAATATAGACTGGGACTTTTTTCACTGGAGGTTGAGGACGGTATAGAGGTTTATAAAATCATGAGGAGCATAGGTAAGGTAAATAGCAAGGGTCTTTTCCCTAAGATGGTGGAGTTCAAGACTAGGGGACACATTCTTAAGGTGGATAGCGAAAGATTTAAAAAGGATATGAGGGGCAACTGTTGTTTTTTACACAGAGTGGTTTGTATATGGAATGAACTGCCAAAGGAAGTGGTGGATGAGGGTACAGTTGCAACATTTAAAAGACATTGGAATATGTACATGAATAGGAAAAGGTTTGGAGGGATATGGGCCAGGAGCAGGCAGGTGGGACTAGTTTAGTTTGGGATTGTGGTCGGCATGGACTGGTTGGACCGAAGGGTCTGTTTCTGTGCTGTATGACTCTATGACTCTATGAAATGAATTTGTTCCCTTGACTCAAATGTTAAGGGATCTATTTCGCATTCCTAGCATTTTTTGAACTTGCGTCAAATTCCTGGGAATTTCTGATTCAATTTTTCTTTTCAGTCAGGAGCCATCTGGCCTGTGCAATAGGGACCTGGTAATATAGAGGTGATAAGCAGTGGGCTGGTAATCTAGCCCCTAATTCTGGGGACAAGGGTTCAAACCCCACCATTGCAAACTATGAAATTTGACTTTCATACAGAAAATTAGTCCAATAGTGACTGTGTTTCAAATGTCATCTTTTCCAACAAAAGAAAAACCCGACTTATTCACTATTGTCCTTCAGGGAGGGAAATCTGCCGTCCTTACCCGATCTGGCTAACATGGGACTCCAGATACACAACAATTAACTAGGAATGAAAGGGTAGCTGAGAATGTGGGATTTGGAACAGTAACACATAATCTTCTTGAATGGCAGACCACGCTTGAGGGGCTGAACGGGTGAAAGCGAGGACTGCAGACACTGGAGATCCGAGTCGAGAGTGCAGTGATGGAAAAACACAGCCGGTCAGGCAGCATCTGAGGAGGAGGAGAGTCAATGATTTGAGCATACTCAAAATATCGATTCTCCTGCTCCCTGGATGCTGCCTGACCGGCTGTGCTTGTCCAGCACCACACTCTTTGACTTTGAAGGGCTGAATGACCTACTGCTGCACTAATTCACAGAAAATATAGAACAGAATTTTTACAATTGAATGCTTTCATGTCTCTGATTAGCATATAAGCAATGAATGATTCACCTTAATGGAGATTGTTTCTGACTCTCTGTGTTGTTATGGGTTTGAACAGCCCCATTTGGGGACATTAGTGTGAGCGAGGAGATGTTGCCTGTTTAAGGCGTTCTGATTCAATCCGACATTCAAATTTCAAATTTGATTTGCCTTTTCAGAAAATCCTCCCAGCGCCTTCTGAAGACGATCACCTGGACAGTGAGATAAACTCTCAGTCTAAAATCTCGGCCACAGTACTCCGAGAATGCAATCCTCTCCTTTCAACTTATTCCTTTATGGGATGCGGGTCTCACTGGCAAAGCCAGCATTCATGATCCATCCCCAATAGCCCTTAAACTAAGTGACTGACAAGACCACTTCAGAGGGCAGTTAAGAGTCAGCCACATCACTGTGGGTCTGGAGTTATCTGTAGGCCCGACCAGGGTAAGGACAGCAGATATCTCTCCCTGAAGGACATTAGTGACACAGATGGGTTTTTACAACACTCAGTAATAGTTCCAAGGTCACCATCACTGAAACTAGCTTCCAATTCCAGATTCTATTGATTAATTTAATTTAAATCCTGGTTGCCCCGGTGGGTTTCGAACCCACGTGGGGTGGCACGGTGGCTCAGTGGTTAGCACTGGTGCCTCCCAGCGCCAAGGACCTGGGTTCGATTGCAGCCTCAGGTAACTATCTGTTTGCACATTCTCCCTGTATCTGCGTGGGTTTCCTCCCAAAGTCCAGGGATGTGTAGATTAGGGTGAATTGGCCGCACTAAATTACCATAGTGTTCAGGGATGTGTAGGTTAGGGTGAATTGGCCGCACTAAATTACCATAGTGTTCAGGGATGTGTAGGTTAGGGTGAATTGGCCGCACTAAATTACCATAGTGTTCAGGGATGTGTAGGTTAGGGTGAATTGGCCGCACTAAATTACCATAGTGTTCAGGGATGTGTAGGTTAGGTGCATTAATCGGGGTAAATGTAGAGTAATGGGAAATGGGTTTGGGTGGGATACTCTTCAGAGGGTCAGTGTGGACTTGTTGGATCGAAGGGCCTAGTTCCACACAAGGGATTCTATGATCCCCAGGGCATTAGCCTGGGCCTGTCTGGAATGTTGGTATTGCAAAGGAAGTCTGGAGGGAGATGCAGTGGTTATTGGTGATGTTCATCTCGAACAGCTCTGTGACTCTGTGCTCTACGCTCTGTTGCATGAGATGCACACTGAGGCAAACGTTGACCGTCCCTGGACAATCATCAATTTGGTGAAAGACCCTCTTTGCCCTGCCCGAAACTTGCTGGTCTTCCAGTACAAGGAGTTGACCTCAACCCAGTGTTGCAGACTGGCACACTCCAAGGTGCTGAGAGATGCACTCAAACGTAGCTGCCACCAAGACGCAGTGGGAAAAGACTACTGACTGAGATCTTTCTACCAAAGTACAATGGGGGTTCATTCAGTTATTGGACCCTCCCGGTGCCTCAACTGGGACTAAATATAGTCTGGTACAAGCAAGAAATGTCTTGGGATTTTGATTATTCTGCAAGCAAGGAATGCACAGAACTGAACTGCTCTACTGACTGTAGGTATAAAGATTTTTTTTAATGAATAAAGTATATTTTTAAAAATATAAAGCATTAGGCTGGCCCTCTCTCCCATTGGCCGACCCCAGCAGAGTTCTGGAGCATTACCCCCCTAGAAGGGCAGCAGTAGGCCATTCCTCTTTTAATTAGTCCTTGGTTCATTGTTTTTCCCCGCTGGAGAAATTGCACATGTTTTTACCTGACATGATACGACATACAGAAAGGTTTCTCAAGCGTTTGTGTTGTTCCCTTTCACAAGAAATGAGCTCTGACTCGTCCGCTCAATCATCTCCATCTCCGCTGTTTTGGTGGTAAGACAATTTACAAGCAGCAATGGAAATTACTTAAACAATCATATGTTATTCCTACTATGGGAACAATGAGGCACAAACATCAAATCTTCCACTTTCAATCGGTAAAAAATGTCAATTCAGGCTTGCACTGTTTCTTGTAGAGTCATCCAGTCATGCAGTACGGACACAGACCCTTCGGCCCAACCAGTCCATGCCGACCATAATCCCAAACTAAACCAGTCCCAGCTGCCTGCTCCTGGCCCGAATCCCTCCAAACCTTTCCCATTCATGCTTAAACCTTGTAACTGTATATTAAACCTTGTAACTGTATATTAAACCTTGTAACTGTATCCACATCCACCACTTCCTCTGGAAGCTCATTCCACATGCAAACCACTTTCTGTGTAAAACATTTGCCCTTTTTTTTAACTCTTTCTCCCCTCACCTTAAAAATGTTCCCCCATGGTCTTAGAACATGGAAAAGTACAGCACAGAACAGGCCCTTCGGCCTACGATATTGTGCCGAGGATTAATCCTAATGTAAAATAAAATAACCTCATCTATGCACCCCTCAATTTACTGCTGTCCATGTGCATGTCCAGCAGGCGCTTAAATGTCCCTAATGACTCTGTGGTCTTGAAATCCCCCATCCTAGGGAAAAGAGAACTACTGTTAACTCTATCCATACCTCATTATTTTATAAACCTCTACAAGGTTTATAATTCACCTGACCTCTACAGCTCAGGTGAATTGGCCGTGCTAAATTGCCCGTAGTGTTAGGTAAGGGGTAAATGTAGGGGTATGGGTGGGTTGCGCTTCGGCGGGTCGGTGTGGACTTGTTGGGCCGAAGGGCCTGTTTCCACACTGTAATCTAATCTAATCTAAAGGTCACCTCTCATCCTCCTATGCTCCATTGGAAAAAGTGCCAGCCTATCCAGCCTTACTTTATAATGCAAACCCTCCATACCTGGCAACATCCTGGTCAATCATTTCTGAACCCTCTCCAATTTAATAATCACCTTCCTATAGCAGGGCGACCAGAACTGCACACGGTACTCCAGGAGAGGCCTCACCAACATCCTGTACAACCTCAACATGACGTCCCAATTCCTATATTCAAAAGGTCTGAGCAATGAAGGCAATTGAATGCCTTCTTAACCACCCTGTCTACACGTGATGTAAACTTCGAAGAATTGTCTACATGCATCCCTCCAATCTTTGGTTGTGACAATTCTGCTCTGAATCTACTTTAAGACAATGTCAGTGTAGTAAAGCTATGAACATATGACCAAGGAGCGAGAGTAGGTCAATCTGCTTGGCCATTCAATGCGACAGATCATAGAACCCCTACTACTGACCTCCCCCCCCCCCCCCAGGCTGAAGAACATCCCACCCAGGCCTGCCCTATCCCTGTAATTCCAATGGCTACACCACCTAGCCTGCACATCCCTGGACACCTTCCCAAGACCAATGCACCCTGGCCTGCACATCTTTGGACTGTGGGAGGAAACCCACGCAAACATGAGGGGAATGTGCAAACTCCACACAGACAGTCGCCCGAGGGTGGAATTGAACCTAGGTCCATTGCACTGTGAGGTAGCAATGCTGACCACTGAGCCACCATGGCACCCTGTTTCTCAAACATATCGATCTGATCATAACCTCAAATCCACATTTCCCCCAACCCCACACCATTAACCTTTCGTATCCCCTTTTGCTGAACAAGAATCTACCTACTTCTGCCTTAAAAATACTCAAAGACTGCACCCCCACCCCTTTTCAGGAGATGGATTCTAAGAGCTCATGACCATCTGAAAGAATTTTGTGAGCCTTGCCTCTGTTTAAATGGACAACCCTTGATTCTTAAACAGCGACTGACTCCTGGTGCAAGCATCTCCCAGGAAAGCAAACATGCTGCCCACTTCTCCCCTTCAGCATCTTGTACATCACCCTGAAACATCACGGTATATTCTTCCGTGTAATATATGCTTTACATAATTCCCTGTCCCTCACCTCTACTCATTGCTGAATATCATTAATTGCTGCCTGTATTTACAAGTGCGGAGTTCAGTTTCTTGAACGTAGGTCAGAAGGAGCAAGTCATTTTCTTTACTTAAGCTGCTCGATTCCATGGTAAAGTGGGAAAACAGCATCTCAGCTGACATCTCAAACACCTCTTTGAGGTAAAACTCTCCCAAAGGCACCACGAAAGTTACTCCTGGCATTAGACTGTCCAATGGTGTTCAGCAGCCTGTGTTCAAATGCAATAAGATCCGAACAGTATCCAGACTTGATGCCAGGCAATGACCAGCTCCAATAAGACACCATCAAATTTCAAGTCAGATCATTTTTGAGGTGATGGCCTATTGGTGCTATTGCAAGACTGTTAATCTCGCGACTGTGGAACGTTCTGGAAATGAGGGTTCGAATCCCACCACAGTAGATGGTGGAATTTGAATTCAATACAAAAGGAATTTGGAATTAAGTGTTTAATGATGCACTTGAATCCATTGTTGACCTGTTGCAAAAACCCATTTGGTTCACTAACACCCTTTAGGGAAGAAAACAACCATCTTTATCTAGTCTGGCCTACATGTGACTCCAGACCCACAGCAATGTGGTTAACTCTCAAACTGCCCTCTGGGCAATTAGGGATGGGCAATAAATATTGCCTGGTAAAAACAATGACTGCAGATGCTGGAAACCAGATTCTGGATCAGTGGTGCTGGAAGAGCACAGCAATTCAGGCAGCATCCGAGGACAGGCAAAATCGAGGTTTCGGG
The DNA here is from genome assembly GCF_037043375.1 of Chiloscyllium plagiosum. Lineage (NCBI taxonomy): Eukaryota > Metazoa > Chordata > Chondrichthyes > Orectolobiformes > Hemiscylliidae > Chiloscyllium > Chiloscyllium plagiosum. The sequence goes on along the minus strand of NW_028270185.1, from coordinate 17,201,401 downwards.
CAAAAGCCCTTCAAATGGCTGACAGTTAGCAAATAGGTGAAAGTGAGGAAGTGCAGATACTGGCGATCAGAGGCGAGAGTGTGATGCTGCCTGAGGAAACCGGAGCACCCGGAGGAAACCCACGCAGACACGGGGAGAACGTGCAAACTCCACACAGACAGTCGCCTGAGGCTGTAATCGAACCTGGGACCCTGGCAAGGAGCAGGAGAATCAACATTTCGGGCAAAAGCCCTTCATCAGGAAGGAGGGGGAGCTTTTGCCCAAAATGTCACTTCTCCTGCTCCTCGGATGCTGCCTGACCTGCTGTGCTTTTCCAGCACCACTCTCTTGACAATTAGCAAGTGCCAGGCAATGCCCATCTGCAATAAGCTAACCCCCACCCCCTGACATTCAGTGGGGGTATCTGACCATTCTAATCCCATTTTCCAGCACTTGCTCCATAGCTCTGGCATCACAAGTGTACCCATCTTAATACTTGTTAAATGTGATGAGGGTTTCTGCCTGTCTCACCGCTGCTGGTAGATTCCCACCACCCTCTGGGTGAAAAATGCTCTCCTCACATCTCCTTGAAACCTTCTGCGCCTTTGCCCCACTGGTCATTGATTCCTACATCAAGGGGAAATGTTTCTTCCCATTTACCCTGTCTGTGTCCCTCAGAAAGGGCACAGAACACATCGAGGGACTCGAGGCAGTGGGAGGGAGAGCATAACACCCTCTCCTATGTCACCCAGCCACCCAATCCTTCAATTGACCCCTGACCCAGATGGGTCAGTGCTGGAATGGGATGTGGGTGGGGGCAAACTGATCACTTTTTATTCACTCGTTGAACGTAGGTATCACTGGCTGGGTCACCATTTATTGTTCTTCTCTTGTCATAGGATCATAGGGTCATAGAGATGTACAGCACGGAAACAGACCCTTTGGTCCAACTCGTCCATGCCGACCTGATAGCCCAACCTAATCCAGTCACATTTGCCAGCATTCCCTCTAAACCCTGCTTATTCATATACCCATCTAGATGCCTTTTAAATGTTGCAATTGTACCAGCCTCCACCACTTCCTCATTCCATACACGCACTACCCTCTGTGTGAAAAAAATTGCCCCTCAGGTCCCCTTTAAATCTTTTCCCTCTCACCTTAAACCTATGCCCTCTAGTTCTGGACTCCCCCCACCCTGGGGAAAAGACTTTGTCTATTTATCCTATCAATGCACCTCATGATTTTATAAAGCTCTATGAGGTCACCCCTCAGCCTCCGACGCTCCAGGGAAAACAGCCCCATCCTGTTCAGCCTCTCCCTATAGCTCAAACCCTCCAACCCTGGCAACATCCTTGTAAATCTTTTCTGAACCCTTTCAAGTTTCATAACATCCTTCCTATAGCGGGAGACCTGAATTGCACACAATATTCTAAAAGTAGCCCAGCCCAGATCCAGTGGAACATGACCTCCCAACTCCTGTACTCAATGCAATGATCAATGAAGGCAAGCCTACCAAACACTTCCTTCACTACCCTGTCTACCTGCAGTTCCACCTTCAAGGAACTTTGCACCTGCACCTCAAGGTCTCTTTGTTCAGCAACACTCACCAGGGTCTTACCCATTAAACGTACAAGTCCTGCCCTGATTTGCCTTTCCAAAATGGCAGCACTTCACATTTATCTAAATCAACCTCCATCTGCCCACTCCTCAGCCCATTGGCCCATCTGATCAAAGTCCGGTTGTATTCTGAGCTAACCTCCTTTGCTGTCCACTACACCTCCAATTTTGGTGTCAGCTGCAAACGTACTAACCATACCTTCTGGATCCACATCCAAATCATTTATGTAAATAACAAAAAGCTGTGGACCCAGCACCGAACCTTGCAGCACACTGTTAGTCACAGAATGAAAATCAACATGACCCCCCCCCAGCATGACTAACGTCAAGCCAAGTTTAGAACATAGAACAGTACAGCACAGCACAGGCCCTTCGGTCCTTGATATTGTGCCAACCTTTAATCCTACAAGGTTCTCCTTGTGTTCCATGTGCTCTAACCTTGCAAACCAGTCCCTGTCGAACGCCTTACTGAAGTCCATATAAACCATGTCGACCTGCGACTGCACCCTCAAGGGACTGTGAACCTGTACCTGGAAAACCCCATTCTTTCACAACCTGGTCACCTGGATCCCATGGGGCTGTTTAACAGAAATATCAAATGGAGAGAGCAGGGGAAGAGAGAGAATGGGGAGGGAGGGTCAGTCAGAGGGACAAGTAAGCAGTGGAAGAGTGAGAGAGAGAGAGAGATAGAAGTGAGAAATTCAGGTGTAAGTTGAGAGAGAGAGAGAGAGAGAGAAATAGAGAAGGAGAACCGATTGAACAATCCAGGTACAGGGAGTTCTGAGCAAAAATAAACCTGTAAATCTCTTCCTAGCTCTACCTGGGAACGTATTCTGCTGGAGGGGGGGAACAGTACAAACTATGATAAGCTCTCCGTATTCCAACGCTGTAAGGAGGCGCAGAGCAACTACCGATATCTATGGAGGGAGGGGGGGGGGGGGGCGGCGCGGCTGTACACTTGATCATCCTTAAGACAGGAGCTGAGACAGAACTTCGGCTAGAGGGAATACAAGAGCATTAGCAGGAACGGTCAGGGATCCAAGACCTCCTGCTCAGTATCGCTGCGGAGAGGTGGGGGGGACATACACAACACAGAAAGTCACCTCTGACAATGCGGCTCATTTGGAAAATATACTGCTACAATGAGAAAAAAAAAATCCAAGTGTGACAATGATAACAAATTTGGCATCTGCTCACAAAAAGCAAGATGTTTTGTTTTTATAAGATATTTGCAGTAAACAGTGAAGTTATGATTAGCAAAGTCAATGTTTTGATAAATACACGTTACTATTTTAAGCTGTCCTCCAGCATTTCCTACGTTCCTGTAAGCTAAAAGGAGTGTTAATTATAGGAGAGGATGAATGTTTACTTTTCCAGTTAGAATAAGACAATTATTTTCAGAGCTCACCTGTTATTTCACTGGGACACAGCCCCACAGATGTGTGCCTGTAATTCAAGGTGGGACTGCCTGAATTGTATGTATCCCGCACTGAGAGAGAGAGAGAGAGAGACAGTGTCTTGAGTGTGGATCAACAATCCTTAAAGGCAGCAACTCTTCTCCCTCCCCTTCTCAGTGTCCGATTTCACCTCCCACTTCCTAGACAGTACTGGGTTCCTGCTGTTACTTTCACCTGTGGCTCTCTGTCCCTCACCAGCCCTCAGGGCTCACCCATTCCCACTATAACACCCCCCCCCCCCCCCCACCCTCCCCAAAAACCAAAATTAACTCAAGGCAAACGCCAGGACACTGTTCAGATCCGTCTGCTATTTTTTTCCTTCCCACCCCCAGCCCACGCTCGTCTCGACTCACGTTGGAACAGGGTTTCCCAGTGAAATCTAAAGATTGCAACGTGACCGTTTCATTCGATGGAAGTTTTACACGGCAAGTCACAATGCCCGGCAAATATGTACAGGTCTCTCTCTCACACACACACACACACACAAAGGGCCATTCGGCCCGTCTTGTCTGTGCTAGCATGTATGATCCACACCAGCCATCTAACCCTGTCAGAATAACCTGCTCACTTCTGCCCAGTTTGAGGAGTCTAGGACATGGGCTAAATTTTAGCAATAGGGGTTGGGGGCCGCTTCAGAAAGAAATGAGAAGATTTTCTTCCCCATAGGAATTCTCTAGCTGTGAGTTCTGATTATTGTATTGAAATGTATGGATAACTGTATTAAAATGTACTGATTAAAGTATCAATGAGCATATATCTTTGCTTTTATGTGGTTTAAATATTTAAAAAGGACATGAGGGGCAACTTTTTAACACACAGAATGGTTTGTGTACAGAATGAACTTCCAGAGGAAGTGGTGGATGCGGGGATAGTTACAACATTTAAAAGACATTTGGACAAATACATGAATGAAAAATATTCGGGGGTGTTTCCTCCCACAGTCCAAAGATATGCAGGTCAGGCGAATTGGCCGTGCTAAATAGGTGCATTAGTCAGAGGGAAATGGGTCTGGGTGGGTTGCTCTTCAGAGGCTCAGTGTGGACTTGTTGGGCCGAAGGACCTGTTTCCACACTGCAGGGAATCTAATCTAATGTAAGATATGGGCCCGGGAGCAGGTAGGTGGGACTTAGTTTAGCTTGGGAACATGGTTGGCGTGGATTGGTTGGACCGAAGGGTCTGCTTCCATGCAATATGGTTGTGTGACTCTATGAAATATTGGCCAGGATCACAGAGCCAAACAGGAACCTGAGCAAGTCGTAAACCTCAAAGGGGAAAGACTGTAAAATGCTGGAAATTCCAGACTGAATTGGGTGGCAACTAGAGCAGAACAAACCCAATTACCCTGCTGTTTGGTGACTCCTCTTCAGAGAAAACGGTTAAAGCTGTCACAGGCTTATATTTCCTGCATTTGTTTTTTGAGTTTGGGACATTAGAATTTTTGACGGTACGTGCTGGCACTTGGGTCAGAGATTGCACAGGATTCCAGGTTCCTGAGGTAAGGGTGAGGTAAGTCTCTGCTTGCCCCTTACCCGCTCCTTCTGTTGGGGTGAACACCTGTCTTAGTCCCACTCACATGGCCTTCAACTTGCTCACTGAACTTGCTTTTCTTTAAATAAAAAGCGTCCTCGTTCAAAACATAGCAAAAAAAAAAAACAAGGGAGGAATCCAGAAGAAATTGAGTCATAGAGATGTACAGCGTGGAAACAGACCCTTGGGTCCAACCCGTCCATGCCGACCAGATATCCCAACCCAATCTAGTCCCACCTGCCAGCACCCGGCCCATATCCCTCCAAACCCTTCCTGTTCATATACCCATCCAGATGCCTTTTAAATGTTGCAGCTGTACCAGCCTCCACCACTTCCTCTGGAAGCTCACCCCATACAAGCACCACCCTCTCCGAGAAGAAATTGCCCGTTAGGTCTCTTTCCCCTCTCACCCTAAACCTATGCCCTCTAGTTCTGGACTCCACCAACCCCAGGGAAAAGATTTTGTCTATTTATCCTATCCGTGCCCCTCATGATTTTATAAACCATACAGCATACAGAGTCACGCAGCATGGACATGGACCATTCATTCCGACTAGTCCCTGCCAACTATCATAGTGGTAGCTTCAGGATGCTTTGGAGAAATGTGTTCAAAACACACCTTGGCAGGGACTGGTGTCTCACTTTAATTCACAGAGAACTGCAATTGACAACTACTCTTGGCGATTGTTATAAAAATTGTTATAAAAATTCATCTGATTCACTAATGCCCCATTAGGGAGGGAATTCTGCCGTCTTTATCCAGTCTGGCCTATACGAAGCAGCTCTATGCAAAATTCGGAAACAACATTAACCTTGAAGCTGATGACAACTGAGCTGCTTATTCCCGCCCAGTCCAGTTTGACCCAAATGAATGGTTTAACTTGCCAAATTGGACAACTACTGCAGGTAGGAGGTGGTGGGCTTCTGCTATTATAACTAGACTGTGAACCCAGAGACCAGGGTTCAAATCCTACTACGGCATTTGGTGGGATTTGAATCCAATTTCTAAAACAAAAATCTGGATTTACACACCTAATTGCGACTGCTGCCAATTGTTGGGGGAAAACCCCATCTGGTTCACTAATGTCCTTTAGGGAAGGAAACTGCCTTTCTTATCTGATCTGGCCTATATGTGACTCCAGACCGCACAGCAATAGGTTGACTCTGGGCATTTAGGGGTAGACAATAAGTGCTGGCCCAGCCAGCGACACCCTCACCCTGGGTATAAAGAATTTTCTTTTACAAAAAATAATCAGTCATCCTTTTGTCATGATTACCGTACTGAAATTTAAGAGTTCTGGCTCGCAGCTCCACTTATTAGATGGAAATAGTTGACTCTTAACTGCCCTCTGGAATGTCTGGGCAAGTCATTCAGTTCAATGGCATTTCGAGATGGGTAGCAGCGCCCACATCCACAGAATAATTAAACAGGAAAACTGACAAGAGGCAGAAACAACGATGTAACAATATTCAGAACTCAAGTGTGGGGCTCGCAAGAATGTGAAGAGGCAGCTTAAAAAAAAAGAGCTTACACCTTTCGCAACCTCCGAATAGTCTGAAAAACTTCATACCTAATGGAATACCTCCAATAGGCCATTTGCCTTAACACCCGTCATTGGTTAAAATCTATCATATAGGATGCAATAGCAGAGCATTTGGAAATAGATAAATGATCAGACAGTTCAGTATGATTCATGAAGGGGAAATCATGCCCGGCAAATGTATTCGAGTCCTTTGAGGACATAACCAGCAGGATGGATAAAGGGGAACCAGTAGATGTAATATATTTGGATTTCAAAAGGTGTTCAATGCCTTACCAAACATAAGGCTACTTAATAAGATAAGAGGCCTGATGTTGGGTAACACTCTCTCCAAGATGTGCGGCTGCAGACACACAGATGCTCCGATGTTCTGTGCATACCAATCGCGGAATATTGATTTACAATTTCAGACCTTGCTGCCATGCACAGGCGTTGAAGGCCCATGTGACTAGTAAGAAACTTAGAAGGAATGCTGTTGTCGGGGTTAGTATATAGGGATGATTAGTGAGCTGGCTAACTAATACAAGGCACAGTGGCTCAGTGGTTAGCACTGCTTCCTCACAGCGCTAGGGATCCAGGGCTCAATTCCAGCTTCGGGCGACTGTCTGTGTGGAGTTTGTACATTCTCCTCGTGTCTGTGTGGATTTCTGCTGAGTGCTCTGGTTTCCTCCCACAATCCAAAGATGTGTGGGTTAGGGTGAATTGGCCATGCTAAATTGCCCATAGTGTTAGGTGCATTAGTCAGAAGGAAATGGGTCTGGGTGGGTTACTCTTTGGCAGGTTGGTGTGGACTGGTTGGGCCGAAGGGCCTGTTTCCACACTGTAGGGAAGCTAATATATTCAGGGATATGTGGGTTAGCTCCCTTAGTTACAGGTGTAGGGGGACAGGTCTGGGTGGGATGCGCTTCAGAGGGTCACTGTGGACTAGTTGGGCTGAAGGGCATGGTCTTCTTCTGTGAAGATAGAACGTTGGGATAAAGTAGGTATTTTCAGGATGGTAACCTGTAACTGGTGGAGTGCCCATGGATTAGTATGGGGCCGCATTGCCTTATAACTATACCAATGATCAGATGAGGGAAATGAACCATATTATTACAAGGTTTGTGGGTGACACCAAATATGGGTGGCAAGGCAAGATTCTAAATCTGGTTACATCGGTCAGCCATGGCTTTCCTGATTGGCCCAGTCAACACCCCAGTCAAGAAACTCATAGTTGATGAGGTTAATCTGGTCCCAATCACTATACCTTCATTGCTCAGATCTTTGAGTATTCGGAGTCGGGACGCCATGTTGAGGTTGTACAGGACATTGGTGAGGCCTCTTCTGAAGAGCTGTGTTCAGTTCTGGTCACCCTGTTACAGGGAGGGTATTATTAAGCTGGAGAGGGCTCAGAAGAGATTTACCAGGAGGTTGCCAGGACTGAAGGGTTTGAGATATAAGGAGAGGCTGGATAGGCTGGGACTTTTTTCCGTGAAGTGTAGAAGGTTGAGAGGTGATCTTCAGGAGGTTTATAAAATCATACGTGAATGGGAGGTGTCTTTTCCCTGGGGTGGGGGAGTTCAAAACTAGCGGGCATACATTTACAACGAGAGGAGAAAGATTTAAAAAGGACATGAGGACAACATTTCTACATGGAAGGTGGTTCATATATGGAATGAACTGCCAGAGGAAGTGGTGGATACAGGTACAGTTACAATGTTTAAAAGTACAAGAACTCAAAAAGGTTGAAGGGATATGGGCCAAGAGCAGGCAGGTGGGAATAGTTTAGTTTGGGATTGTGGTCGGCATGGACTGGTTGGGCCGAAGGGTCTGTTTCCATGCTTTATGACTCTGTGACCCTACGCTGTTGGTTTGCAGTCAGGCGTGGGCCAGGTAAGGATGGCAGATTTCCCTTCCTAAAGCACATTAGTGAAACCAGTTAGATTCTTATGAACAATTGGCAACCAGGCTCGCTTTTCGCTCGAAGTTTTAGTTGAAATTAAAATTTCTCCATCTGCTACGATGGGATTTGAACCCAGCTCCCAGAAGATTGTGCGGGAGTTCTGGAATAACGAGCCAATAACGTTGTTATTGTGTCACTGTCTCTTTCAAATTGTAGAGCAAAGCTATGCAGGGTGGATAAGAAGCTAGAATTGGAGGAGGGTAGCGATCTCAGAGGTAGAGGGAGAAAGATAAGAAGGGTTATAGCCTGGACTATAGGTTGCCACATGGACAAGGTTTTAGCTCAGAGTCACGCTGACATTAGATAAGATAAAGTCACCCCAATCCCAGAGTGCTATGGTCTTGTTGAGATATGACCAAAGGACTCCTCTCTCATTAGAGAGAGAGTTAGAACTGGTGGGGGTTTAACCTGATGGTCACCGTGTCTCAGGCGATTGAGAAGGAGAATCTTTCACAGTAACCTACACCTGGAGCCGTGGCCGAGCGGTCTAAGCCACTGGATTAAGGTGCCAATCTCCTCAGAGGCATGGGTTCGAGTCCAACGCTGCGTTAAAAAAAATTTAGGATGGCACGGTGGCTCAGTGGTTAGCACTGCTGCCTCACAGCGCCAGGGTCCCAGGGTTGATTCCAGCCTCGGGTGACTGACTGTGTGGAGTTTGCACATTCTCCCCGTGTCTGCGTGGGTTTCCTTTGGGTGCTCCGGTTTCCTCTCACAATCCAGAGATGTGCAGGTCGGGTGGATTGACGATGTTAAATTGCCCATAGTGTTAGGTGCATTAGTCAGAGGGAAATGGGTCTGGATGGGTTACTCTTCGGTTGTGGACTTATTGGGCCGTAGGGCCTGTTTCTGCACTGTAGGGAATCTATACTAATCTAAAGACCTCAGCTGGTGTGGGAATTGAACCCATGCTGTTGGTATCACTGCATTATGAACCAGCAGTCCAGCCAACTGAGCAAAAATGACCAACATTAAGTAGGTGTTAACGTCATAAGTACGTATCTCTGTAAACCCTTTGACAGGCTTTTAACTTCACTTGAAAGTGTCTTTGGAGCAGGTGCTCAGTAGACACAATTGAGCCAACCCAATATTTCATATTAACCTTTCCAAAATAACCCAGCACACATTAATCAAAGAAAGTCCCTTCATTTTAGGAATCAATTATGTCCCAGAGATGAGCAACTTCAATTCGTTTCCTGGCATGAACACTCAGACCAAGGGTGCTACTAGCAACAAGACTTTATGAATGGTTTCAGGTGAGTAATCCTGACCACTTGATCTTCAAATCAATTCTATTGGGTTTCTTTTGACGTTCTGTGCTGATTTGGCCTGCAATAATTTTATAGTTTCGGAGAAGTTTTAAAAACACTATTTTGTGGGGCAGAGTTTATTGCCCATTCCCTTATTATCCTCGAACTGAGTCAGTTGCTTGGCCATTTCAGAGGGTTCATTTCACTACATTTCTGTGGCTCCGATAGGCCAGACTGAGTCAGGATTAGTAAACCCAATGGGGGTTTTGTAACAATCAATCATTGTTTCACGGTCACCATGACAGAGATCAGCTTCCAGTTCCAGAGTGTTTTATTCCTTGAATTGAAATTCCAGCAGCTGCCCTGGTGAGATTTGAATTTCATGGTCTCCTGAACTTCTTGCATTAAAGGCCATCCCTCTTCCTCATTGCTTGCTGCACCTACATAAGTACTTAAATACTCACTCCAATTACCATAGCCTCTGTGACTACGAGACAAAAGCTGGAAAATGGGATTCGTTTAGTCAAATCTTTGATGACTAGCACTAACATGATGGGCCAAATGGCCTCCTTCTGTTCTGAACCATCTCTGAGTTATGAAAACCAACAGCCAGTCTCCTGGAACTATGGTTTTCCAATAGATTTCCCAGATAATTATTTATATTGACTCATGACAGATGTTTGTGCCACCATTTATTGCGCATCCCTAGTTGCCCCTTGAGAAAATGGCAGTGACTTGCCTTTTTGAACTACTGCAGTCCATGTAGCTAGGTAGTCCCACAGGGCTGTTCGGGAATTCTGGGATTTTGTCCCAAACTCATTGAAGGAACCTGAACCAGGAATTGAACAATATGTATCCCTCAATCAATGTCATAAAATTAGTTTATCTGGCGGATTTCCGTGTTTGTTGTCATGTTTTTTACCCACACTATCTACACTACACAACACAACACTTTATCAGCCCGAGATATCCTGGCGCTGGAGAAATGAAAGTCTGAGTTCCTCTTTCTTCCTGTTTTTACGTAAAAAAAAAAGCCATCACTGGGTATGGGGAGACGGGAGAAGCGTGGAGATTGACAAGAGGAAAGTAGTAGATGTAGGTTTGGTCGCTGAGCTGGAAGGTTCATTTTCAGACATTTCATCACCATACTAGGTAACATCTTCAGTGAGCCTCTGGATGAAGCACTGGTGGTGTAGCCCGCTTTCTATTTATATGTTTGCGTTTGAAATGACATTACCAACTCAAGGGAACTCTGAAAATGAACCTGCCAGCTCAGCGAGCAAACACATCCAGGACCTCAACTTGAGCTACAAATCTTCTCAAATCTCACTAAGAGGAAAGTAGCTTTGCAAAAGAAGCAAATGCAAGGTGAGAAAGGAATACTTCCACACAGAGTGTAGTGCAGGTCCAGAGTGTACGGCCTGGAAATGAGACGGAGCCCGGTTCAGTTGAAGCACTCAAGAGGGGCATTGGCTGATTATTTGGGGAGGTGGTGGTGTGGTGTTAATGTCACAAGACTACCAATCTAAAACCCCAATTCTGGGTTCAAGTCTGACTGTAGCACAAGATGAAATTGGAATTCACTAAAAATTGGGATTTTTCGTTTAAGAACCCACCTAATAATGACCATATTACTGTGTTCAATTGTCATGAAAACCCACCCAGTTCACTCATGCCTTTTAAATAATAAAGGTCTACTTCCTTTACCCAGTCTGGCATACAGGTGACTCCAGACCCACATCCAATGTGGGTGATGCCTAAATGCCCTCTGGCCTTGGGATGGGCATTAAACACTGGTCTGGCCTACATCAAAATGCACGTATGAACAGATTCAATAACAGCTTCTTCCCCGCTGTTATCAGACTTCAAATGGATCTCTCAAGTGTTAATTCTTATCTCTCTCTCTCTCTCTCTCTGTGCCTTCTCTGCAACTGTAACGCTGTATTCTGCACTCTGCTTTGTTACCCTGATGCATTTTGTGTGATACAATCTGCCTGTACAGTATGCAAAACAACACTCTCTTCTGTATCTCGGTTCATGTAACAACAATAATGCAATCAACATTGAAAAAAAAATGACTGAACAACGAGAATATGGGGAGAGGACCGTGACAGGACACCAAGATAGTGTACTCGTTTAGTGAGGTGGGGCAGATATGATGGGCTGTAACACCTCTATGATTCTGTAATCAAATGGTACAGTAGGTTTGTGGGGCTGAAAGGCCTACTCCCAGCTTTTATTATTCATTTGTACGCTGTGGGTGTCACTGCCAGGATCCAGTATTTATTGCCCCGTTCCTAGTTGCCCCCCGAGAAGGTGGGTGTGAGCTGCCTTCTTGAACCGCTGCAGTCCGTGTGCTGTGGGTAGACCCACAATGCCCTGAGGGAGGGAATTCCAGGATTCTGACCCAGTGACACTGAAGGAACGGCGATATATTTCTGAGCCGGGATGGTGAGGGGCTCAGAGGAGAACTCGCAGGGGGTGGTGTTCCCATGGATCTGCTGCCCTTGTCCTTCTAGATAGAAGTGGTTGTGGGTTTGGAAGGTAATGTCTGAGGATCTTTGGTGAATTGCTGCAGTGCATCTTGTAGATGGTATACCCTGCTGTTACTGAGCGTCGGTGGTGGGGAGGGGATGTTTGTGGGTGTGGTGCCAATCAAGCGGGGGGCTGCTTTGTCCTGGATGGTGTCGAGCTTCTTGAGTGTTGTTGGAGCTGCCCCCATCCAGGGGCAAGTGGGGAATATTCCCTCACATTCCTGACTTGTGCCTTGTAGATGGTGGACAGGCTTTGGGGAGTCAGGAGGTGATTTACTCGCTGCAGTATTCCCAGCCTGTGACCTGCTCTTGTAGCCTTTGTGTTTATATGATGAGTCCAGTTGAATTTCTGGTCAATGATAACCCCCAGGATGTTGATAACAGAGGATTCAGTGATGGTAACACCATTGAATATCATGGGGCGGTGGTTAGATTATTGGTGATGGTCATAGCCTGGGGCCTTAAATATTACTTGGAGAAAGTAAGGACTGCAGATGCTGGAGATCAGAGTCGAGAGTGTGGTGCTGGAAAAGCACAGCAGGTCAGGCAGCATCCGAGGAGCTGGAAAGTCATGTTTCGGGCATAAGCCCTTCATCAGGAATGAAACCATTCCTGATGAAGGGCTTATGCCCGAAGTGTTGATTCTCCTGCTTCTCGGATGCTGCCTGACCTGCTGTGCCTTTCCAGCACCACACTCTTGACATAGAATATTACTTGCCACTGGTCAGCCCAGTAGTTATACTCTTTCAGAGGTAGATGAAACTGGATCCATCTCAGGCAAATGCAGTTGTGTCTCCTACGCATAATCTCTTTGGCTGCTTACAGAAATATTCCCACAGCTAAAAACAGCTCAAACAGAATGCCATAGAGCAGATATGAACCTGGAAGCACTTGGTTTTACTGGTTAAAATTGAGAGAATCAGTTAGGACCACTTGGAATTGAGAGGGGCTTGAGAGATATAGGTGAGGAAACAACTCCACAGGTTCCTGTATCATCTCTCATCGTTGAAGCCAAGGTTCACAAAGAATAATTTGGGCTGCTTTGAAATTTAAGAATGGAGTGTAAAAAGAGGGACCTCTTGCCAAAAACCAAATAGGGCACTATTCAGACCACAGCTAGAATTTTGTGAACACTTTTGGTCTTGTTTGCGAGGGAAAGAGATACTGGCTTTGGAGGGAGTCCAGAGAAGTTTCAACAGACTGATATCAACTACGCAGGGACTGTCTTCTAAGGCGAGGTTGAGTAGGTTGGGCCCAATACGCATTGGAGTTCAGTAGAATAGGGGCAACCTTATTGAAACATAAGATCCTTCGGGGATTCGGCAGCTTGGCTGTGGAGAGGTTGTTTCCTCTTGTGGGAGAGTCCCAGACCACAGTCTCAGAATAAAGGGTCACCCATCTCTCAGAGCGGAGTGTATCTGTAGAATTCTCTACCGCAGAGGGCTGGGGTGTATTCAATGCTGAGGTAAATGTTTAACCTACAAGGGAATCAAGGGTTACGGGGCAAAAGCAGGAAAGTCGAGTTGGGGATTATGAGATCAGCGACCATTTCATTGCATGCAGTGCAAACTCGATGGGCTGAATGGCTGAATGCACCATTTCTAGTAAAAATGTTTGCATTCTCGCTTTCAAATATCTCCACAAACCTGTCCTCCTCCTTCAACCTGCCTTCCACTTCCTCTCAGCCCATCGCTAGCACCCACCCCCATACAACTTCTATATATTTTCTTAAACAATTTGCTCAGCGATGTTATTGTACAACTCTGGAGAAGGTGGGACTTGAACCCAGGCCTCCTGCTTCAGAGCTAGGAATACTACCACTACACTCCAACACTACTTCCACCATTACTAATCTCCAGCCCGATAGACATCTGAGATATCTTCAAATTCTGGCTCTCCCGAGCATCCCTATTGGCTACCATGCTCCCCTGAGCAGCCCCATTGGTCACCATGCTCCCCCGTGCAATCCCATTGGTGACCATGCTCCCCTGTGCATCTCCATTCGTCACCATGCTCCCCTGTACATCCCCATTGGTCACCATGCTCCCCTGAGCATCCCCATTGGTGACCATGCTCCCCTGTGCATCTCCATTAGTGACCATGCTCCCCTGTACATCCCCATTGGTGACCATGCTCCCCTGTGCATCCCCATTGCTCACCATGCTCCCCTGTACATCCCCATTGGTCACCATGCTCCCCTTTGGGTCTCTGTTGGTCACCATGCTCCCTGTGCAATCCCATGGGTGACCATGCTGCCCTGAGCATCTCCATTGGTCACCATGCTCTTCTGTGCACCTCCATTGGTCACCAGGCTGCCCCCCCCCGAGCATCTCCATTAGTGACCATGCTCCCCTGTGCATCCCCATTTGTCATTAAGGCCCCCAGAGCATCCCCATTGGTCACCATGCTCCCCTGTGCAATCCCATGGGTGACCATGCTCCCCTGAGCATCTCCATTGGTCATCATGCTCCCCTGAGCATCTCAATTGGTCACCATGCTCCCCTGAGCATCTCCATTGGTCACCATGCTCCCCTGAGCATCTCCATTGGTCACCATGCTCCCCTGAGCATCTCCATTGGTCACTATGTGCCCCTGAGCATCCCCTTTGGTCACCATGCTCCCCTGAGCATTTCCATTGGTCACCATGCACTCCTGAGCATTCCCATTGGTGACGATGCTCCCCTGAGCGTCCCCATTGGTGACCACACTACCCTGAGCATCTCCATTGGTCACCATGCACCCCTGAGCAACCCCATTGGTCACCATGCTCCCCTGAGCATCTCCATTGGTCACTATGTGCCCCTGAGCATCCCCTTTGGTCACCATGCTCCCCTGAGCATCTCCATTGGTGACCATGCGATCCCTGAGCATCCCCTTTGGTCACCATGCTCCCCTGAGCATCTCCATTGGTCACCATGCTCCCCTGAGCATCTCCATTGGTCACCATGCTCCCCTGAGCATCTCCATTGGTCACTATGCACCCCTGAGCATTCCCATTGGCGACGATGCTCCCCTGAGCGTCCCCTTTGGTGACCAGGCTCCCCTGAGCATCTCCATTGGTCACTATGCACCCCTGTGCATCCCCATTGGTCACTATGCACCCCTGTGCATCCCCATTGGTCACTATGCACCCCTGTGCATCCCCATTGGACACCATGCGTCCCTGAGCATCCTCATTCGTCATCATGCTCCCCTGAGCATCTCCATTGGTGACCATGCGATCCCTGAGCATCTCCAATGGTGACCATGCCTTTAGCTGCCAAATGTTCTGCATTCCAGAGTACCCTTCATTGAAAACCTCTCCTCCTCTAATGGGCTTTTTCTCAGTTGTGCTAATAACGTCTGGGATTTGCTGCCAGATGGGCTGTGTGGTGGCTCAGTGGTTAGCACTGCTGCCTCACGGGACTCGGGTTCGATTCCAGCCTCAGGCAACTCTCTGTGTGGAGTTTGCACATTCTCCCCATGTCTGTGTGGGTTCCCTCCGGGTACTCTGGTTTCCTCCCACAGTCCAAAGATATGCAGGGTAGGGTGGGTTAGCTATGGGAAATTACCCATAGTGCACAGAGATGTGCAGGCTGGGTGGGTTAGCCATGGGAAATTACCAATCGTGTCCTGTGATGTGCAGGTTAGGGGGGGTTAGCCATGGGGAATTACACATTGTGCGCAGGGATGTGCAGGCTGGGTGGGTTAGCCATGGGAGATTACCCATAGTGTCCTGGAATGTGTAGGTTGGGTGTGTTAGACATGGGGAATTACCCATAGTGCCCAGGGATGTGCAGGCTGGGTGGGTTAGCCATGGGAGATTACCCATAGTGTCCTGGGGTGTGCAGGTTAAGGTGGGTTAGCCATGGGGAATTACCCATAGTGTCCTGGAATGTGCAGGTTGGGTGTGTTAGACATGGGGAATTACCCATAGTGCCCAGGGATGTGCAGGCTGGGTGGGTTAGCCATGGGAGATTACCCATAGTGTCCTGGGGTGTGCAGGTTAAGGTGGGTTAGCCATGGGGAATTACCCATAGTGTCCTGGAATGTGCAGGTTGGGTGTGTTAGACATGAGGAATTACCCATAGTGCCCAGGGATGTGCAGGCTGGGTGGGTTAGCCATGGGAGATTACCCATAGTGTCCTGGGATGTGCAGGTTAGGGTGGGTTAGCCATGGGGAATTACCCATAGTGTCCCGGAATGTGCAGGTTGGGTGTGTTAGACATGGGGAATTACCCATAGTGCCCAGGACTGTGCAGGCTGGGTGGGTTAGCCATGGGAGATTACCCATAGTGTCCTGGGATGTGCAGGTTAAGGTGGGTTAGCCATGGGGAATTACCCACGGTGATGTGCAGGCTAGATGGGTAAGCCATGGGAAATGTAGGGTGGGGGACCAGGTGGGATGCTCTTTTGAGGGGCGGTGCAGGCTCGATGGGCTGAATGGCCTGTTTCCTCACTATAGGGTTTCTATGAATCCCATTCTCTGCAAAGAAAAGCTATCCTTTGAGACTGAACTATAAATGACAGGCAGGAATCTCTGCTACAAAGTACCGCTGTGTATTCAGTGACGGCTTCCAGCGGACTAGTGACTGTCATAGATGGGGCCACAGTTCCATTTGGATTGGATGAAAACATGAATCCCAAGGACAAATGTGGACCTCTTGCAGACACAGGGTAATCTCAGGGGTCTAATCCTCAGGTTTTGAGTGTATGTTAGCCCCAAGTTCCTGGTCTTTGGTTATCGACTGCAATGGGGAAGGAGGGTGGTAGGAAGGAGGAGAAGATCCCCTTGTTAATCTGCTCCAGGCTGAAAGGCCTGTATCTGCACAGTAGAGATTCGAAGATGCTGTTAACTGAGTATGCAAGGAGCATCCAATCCAACTGTGGGTTGTATCATTGCCAGAGACTCCTTAAAGAGGAATTACATCTACAAGTTTCAAGGTTTCATGAGTTAAATTAGAAAAGTTTCTTTAAAGATTTGTTTTTATTACAGTCTCTCTTTAATGGGATGTAATTTAGTTCATTGGATTAACGGTTTTTGGTTTGTACAAACCAGTACCATGACAGGGCAGGTTAACAAGAGGGGGCAGTGACCTAAAATACTTGTGGCAGAAATGGGCCAAAGGATTGTGGGAACTGTTATTGCTGAAAGTGGTGCTACTTTGAAAGTCTACTTTTACCCAATATACTCTCCTGTCATTATAAAACTGGATCAAAGGATCTTGTGGTAGCGTCCCTCTGTCTGCGCCAGAACATCCTGGTTCAACTCCCACCAGCTCTAGAAGTGTGTTGTGGAATCCCTACGTTGTGGAAGATTCAACCCACACCAACCCCAAAGAGCCTCCCATCCAGACCCACCCCATCCCCATAATCCCGCGGCTAACCCACCTAGTCTGCACATCCCTGGACACTATGGGCGATTTAATCCTGGCCAATCCACACTAACCTCTGCATCTTTGGACTGTGGGAGGAAACCGGAGCACCTGGAGGAAACCCACGCAGACACGGGGAGAACGTGCAAACTCCACACAGACAGTCGCCTGAGGGTAGATTCGAACCCAGGTCCCTGGCACTGTGAGGCAGCAGTGCTAACCACTGAGCCACCGTGCCACCCCCCCCCCCCCCCCAATGCCCCAACAGGTCGATTAAAGTGAACCAAAACTGGTGTCAAAAGCTTCTTCGTTGAACTATATCCCAAAGTTACTGCCATCAGTTAACCTCCATAGGGTTAACGAGGACACGTGCAAACCTGTTTTTGACCAACCACAACAGAGCAAGTTAACAAAAAAATCACAGAGGGAACAAACTGATTTTCGAGAATTTATTCAGATGGATGTAGCAAGAGAAGAGATCTTTGAGAAACTGAAGTATTTTCAGGCAAGATTGAGCCATAGAGTTTTGAAAGTCGAATTACAAGAGTTTTAAAGATAATGAAAACTTAACCACAAAGTCCAGATTTTGCAAAAACTAAATTGCGGAACTTCAGAGGGCAAGGGATGCTCCTGCAGTTTCCCTCCATAGCACATGGCTTTGTGTTACAGATCGATGGAGAGTTGATGGCCTTCCTTGGCAGAGAGAGCTCATGGGAGTCAGTCTATCTCAGTCTCACCAATCTTCTCAGCAGCCGGCATCAGGGGTATTACAGACACCTCGTTCCTGGTGAAACTCTCTTGTCTGAAGGAAGGCACATGAGCAAAGATAAGAAGCGTGGACACAGACAGGGAAGCTCTACGTTAAACCTTGTTAAAAATAATCAGACTGACGGCAACATTTTGCAATGAAAAACTGAATGATTCATTGTGCACACGAGCCAAAGAGATGACTCCATGGTCAACGCTTTAATTCCGGATTTTTGTTTTAATTGAATTCAAATGTCACCATCTCCTATTGCTGGGTTCCCAGAACGTTACCGGGGTCTCTGGATTACAGGTCTAGCATTAATACCACCAGCATTAATACTCTCCAAAAACACCGAGGAAAGTGCCCCCATGGCGCTCAGAAAAGTGCTCAGTCAGAATGAGATATTTACAGAGATAATGGCACCGACAAACAAAACCTGAGTCAAAGAGGTCGTTTTGAAAGTGCATTTTAAAAGAGGAGAGAGAGACACACACATACACAGAGATTGGGATATACTTGAGCGGTGGAATCATAGAATTCCTACAGTGAGGCAATGAGCCTTTCGGCCCATCAATTCAACACAGACCTTCCAAAGAGCATCTCACCCAAACCTAACACCTCTAAGTCATCCCTGGGACCCTGTATTTCTCATAGCCAATCCACCTAACCTACACATCCTTGGACACCATGGGGTGATTTAGCATGGACCATCCACCTAGCCTTTGGACTGTGGGAGGAAACCGGAGCACCCGGAGGAGACCCACGCAGACACGGGGAGAATGTGCAAACTCCACACAGACAGTCGCCCAAGGCTGGAATCAAACCCAGGTCCCTAGTGCTGTGAGGCAGCAGTGCTAACCACTATGGTGGAGGGGAGATAATGGGGCATATTAAAGGCCAAAAAGGGAAAAACACTAAGGTTTGAGAGAGTTGTTAATGACGTATGAGGTGCAAGCAATATGTGAGATGTGAAGCATATTCATGCTGTGATATCCCTTAAAATGGGTGTTGATATATTCTTGTCTACACTAGCAGAAGGGATATGAGGTGTGCTTCACACTTAGCCTCAGGTTATTCTGAGGAAGCAAACAGTCTTAAACCAAGACAACACTGCATGGACTTGCTGCATTTTTTAAAAATGAGAGTCTGTTAATACCAAGTATGAGATAGATTCTGACTTTATTTAACAGCCTTTTCCTCTTCACCTATTTCTTTAAAAAGTATTTTCTATTTTTCGGGCATGTTAGGTTTTTATCCTCTTTTTATTTCAGAATTTTCACCTCCACTGCATTTACGTCTGGGCTTCAGTGAATGTAACCTCTTAAAAGCTAGTTCCTGGGCCTCATTGTGAGTTATGTTTACACTGTTGCTTTGCTCAAGCATTGGTGGGGTGGGGGAGGGGCTTAGAGAATGTAAGATGCCAAGGCACAAGGGTAGGGTCAGGGGTCATTTGCCCCACGGGCAGGACAGACCCTGCAGAGGTGACAGCACAGTGGGTGTACACTCGGGAGGGAGTTACTCTGAGAATCCTCAACATTGACTCCAGATCCGGTGAAGTCTCTCGGCTTCAGGTTAAACACAGGCAAGGATTAGCAAAAACTATCCTCCCTCAGCTGATGGATCAGTGCTCCTCCATGTTGAACAACACCGAGAGGAAGCACTGAGGGTGTCAAGGGTGCAAACTGTACTCTGGGAGGGGGATTTCAATCCCCACCATGCAGAGTGGCTCGGCAGCAGCATTACTGATGGAGCTGGCCAGGTCCTGAAGGGCATAGCTGCTCGACTGGGTCCGTGGCAGGGGGTGAGAGAACCTACAGAAGGGAAAAGCATACTTGACCTCATCCTGACCAATCTGCCGGCTGCAGATGGATCTGTGCAGGACAGTATCAGTAAGAGTGACCGCCGCACAGTCTTTGTGGAGACAAACTCATTGAGAATAGCCTTCACATTAAGAATAACCTCCATCATGTTGTGTGGCACTATCACCATGCTAAATGGGACAGACTTCGAACAGTGGGCGGCACGGTGGCACAGTGGTTAGCACTGCTGCCTCACAGCGCCAGAGACCCGGGTTCAATTCCCGCCTCAGGCCGCTGTCTGTGTGGAGCTTGCACGTTCTCCCCGTGTCTGCGTGGGTTTCCTCCAGGTGCTCCGGTTTCCTCCCGCAGGTCAGGTGAATTGGCCGTGCTAAATTGCCCGTAGTGTTAGGTAAAGGGGTAAATGTAGGGGAACGGGTGGGTTGCGCTTCGGCGGGTCGGTGTGGACTTGTTGGGCCGAAGGGCCTGTTTCCACACTGTAATGTAATCTAATCTAATCTAACCTAGCAATTCAAGACTGGGCATCCAGTAGGTACCACCAAAGCAGCAGATTTATACACCAGCACAATCTGTAACCTCATGGCCTGGCGTATTCCCCATTCAACCATCACCATTAAGCCTGGGGATCAATTCAGGTTCAGTGGAGAGTGCAAGAGGGCATGTTGGGAGCAGCAGCAGGCAGACCTGAAGATGAGGTGTCAACCTGGTGATGCTATCAAACAGGACTACCTGCACACCAAACAGTCGAGCAACAAGTGAGAGGCAGAGCTAAGGGATTTCTCAACCAATGGATCAGATCTAAAGCTCTGCAGTCGGGCTACATCGTGAATGTTGGGCGATTAAACAACTCACTGGAGGAGGAGGCTCCACAAATATCCCCATCCTCAATGATGCAAGAGCCCAGCACATCAGTGCACAAGATAAGGCTGAAGCTTTCACAGCGATCTTCAGCCAGAAGTGCCGAGTGGGTGACCCATCTCGGCCTCCCCCAGTGGTCCCCAGCCTCACAGATACCAATCTTCAGCCAATTCAATTCATTCCACGTGATATCAAGAGATGGTTGGAGAGACACTGGATGCTATAAAGGCTACGGTGCTGACAACATTCTAACAATAGTACTGAAGACTCATGCTCCATAAGTTGCCACTCCTCTAGCCAAGCTGTTCCAGTCCAGTTACAACACTGGCATCTGCCCAACAAAGTGGAAAATTGCCCAGGTATGTCCTGTACACAAAAGTCAGGTCATCCAGCCCCTCCGTCTTCTCTTGATCATCAGTAAACTGATGGGAGGGGTCACATCTTTCAAGCAGCACCTGCGCAGTAATAACCTGCTCAGTGATATCCTACTCAGCAATAAACTGCTGAGCAATAACCTGCTCAGTAATAACCTGCTCAGCAATAACCTGCTCAGTAATAATCTGCTCAGTAATAACCTGCTCAATAATAACCTGCTCAGCAATAACCTGCTCAGTAGTAACCTGTTCAGTAATAACCTGCTTAGTAATAACCTGCTCAGTAATAACTGCTCAATAATAACCTGCTCAGCAATAACATGCTCAGTATTAAACTGCTGAGCAATAACCTGCTCAGTAATAATCTGCTCAGTAATAATCTGCTGAACAATAACCTGCTCAGTAATAATCTGCTCAGTAATAACCTGCTCAATAATAACCTGCTCAGCTATAACCTGCTCAGTAGTAACCTGTTCAGCAATAACCTGCTCAGTAATAACCTACTCAGCAATAACCTGCTCAGTAATAACCTGCTCAGTAATAATCTGCTCAATAATAACCTGCTCAGCAATAACCTGCTCAGTAGTAACCTGTTCAGCAATAACCTGCTCAGTAATAACCTACTCAGCAATAACCTGCTCAGTAATAACCTGCTCAGTAATAATCTGCTCAATAATAACCTGCTCAGCAATAACCTGCTCAGTAGTAACCTGTTCAGCAATAACCTGCTCAGTAATAACCTACTCAGCAATAACCTGCTCAGTAATAACCTGCTCAGTAATAATCTGCTCAATAATAACCTGCTCAGCAATAACCTGCTCAGTAGTAACCTGTTCAGCAATAACCTGCTCAGTAATAACCTACTCAGCAATAACCTGCTCAGTAATAACCTGCTCAGTAATAATCTGCTCAATAATAACCTGCTCAGCAATAACCTGCTCTGTAGTAACCTGTTCAGCAATAACCTGCTCAGTAATAACCTACTCAGCAATAACCTGCTCAGTAATAACCTGCTCAGTAATAATCTGCTCAATAATAACCTGCTCAGCAATAACCTGCTCTGTAGTAACCTGTTCAGTAATAACCTGCTCAGTAATAGCCTGCTCAGCAATAACCTGCTCATTAGTAACCTGTTCAGTAATAACCTGCTCAGTAATAACCTGTTCAGCAATAACCTGCTCAGTAACAACCTGCTCAATAACGACCTGCTCAGTAGTAACCTGTTCAGTAATAACCTACTCAGCAATAAACTGCTGAGCAATAACCTGCTCAGTAATAACCTGCTCAGTAATAATCTGCTCAATAATAACCTGCTCAGTAATAACCTGCGCTCAGCAATAACCTGCTCAGTATTAATCTGCTCAGTATTAACCTGCTCAGTAAAAATCTACTCAGTCATTACGTGCTCAGTAACAAACTGCTCAGTAATAACCTGCTCAGTAATAACCTGCTCAGAAATAATCTGTTCAGTAATAATCTGCTCAGTAATAACCTGCTTAGTAATAACCTGCTCAGCAGCAATCTGCTCAGTAATAACCTGCTCGGCAATGACTTGCTCAGTAATAACCTGCTTAGTAATATCCTGCTCAGTAATAACCTGCTCACGAATAACCTGCTCAGTAATATCCTGCTCAGGAATAACCTGCTCAGTAATAACCTGCTCAGTAATAACCTGCTCAATAATAACCTGCTCAGCATTAATCTGCTCAGTAATAACCTGCTCAGTAATAACCTGCTCACGAATAACCTGCTCAGTAATATCCTGCTCAGGAATAACCTGCTCAGTAATAACCTGCTCAGTAATAACCTGCTCAATAATAACCTGCTCAGCAATAACCTGCTCTGTAGTAACCTGTTCAGCAATAACCTGCTCAGTAATAACCTACTCAGCAATAACCTGCTCAGTAATAACCTGCTCAGTAATAATCTGCTCAATAATAACCTGCTCAGCAATAACCTGCTCTGTAGTAACCTGTTCAGTAATAACCTGCTCAGTAATAACCTGCTCAGCAATAACCTGCTCATTAGTAACCTGTTCAGTAATAACCTGCTCAGTAATAACCTGTTCAGCAATAACCTGCTCAGTAACAACCTGCTCAATAACGACCTGCTCAGTAGTAACCTGTTCAGTAATAACCTACTCAGCAATAAACTGCTGAGCAATAACCTGCTCAGTAATAACCTGCTCAGTAATAATCTGCTCAATAATAACCTGCTCAGTAATAACCTGCGCTCAGCAATAACCTGCTCAGTATTAATCTGCTCAGTATTAACCTGCTCAGTAAAAATCTACTCAGTCATTACGTGCTCAGTAACAAACTGCTCAGTAATAACCTGCTCAGTAATAACCTGCTCAGAAATAATCTGTTCAGTAATAATCTGCTCAGTAATAACCTGCTTAGTAATAACCTGCTCAGCAGCAATCTGCTCAGTAATAACCTGCTCGGCAATGACTTGCTCAGTAATAACCTGCTTAGTAATATCCTGCTCAGTAATAACCTGCTCACGAATAACCTGCTCAGTAATATCCTGCTCAGGAATAACCTGCTCAGTAATAACCTGCTCAGTAATAACCTGCTCAATAATAACCTGCTCAGCATTAATCTGCTCAGTAATAACCTGCTCAGTAATAACCTGCTCACGAATAACCTGCTCAGTAATATCCTGCTCAGGAATAACCTGCTCAGTAATAACCTGCTCAGTAATAACCTGCTCAATAATAACCTGCTCAGCATTAATCTGCTCAGTAATAACCTGCTCAGTAATAACCTGCTCAGTAATAACCTGCTCAGTAATAACCTGCTCAGGAATAACCTGCTCAGGAATAACCTGCTCAGTAATAACCTGCCCAGAAATAACCTGCTCAGCATTAATCTGCTCAGTAATAACCTGCTCAGTAAACATCTACTCAGTCATTACCAGCTCAGTAATAACCTGCTCAGTAATAACCTGCTCAGAAATAATCTGCTCAGTAATAACCTGCTCAGCAATAAACTGCTCAACAATAACCTGCTCAGCAGCAACCTGCTCAGTAATAACCTGCTCAGTAATAACCTGCTCAGTAATAACCTGCTAAGTAATAACCTGCTCAGTAATAACATGCTCAGTAATAACCTGCTCAGTTATAAGCTGCTCAGTAATAACACGCGCAGTAATACCCTGCACAGTAATAACATGCTCAGCAATAATCTGCTCAGTAATAACCTGCTGAGTAATAACCTGCTCAGAAATAATCTGCTCAGTAATAACCTGCTCAGTAATAACCTGCTCAGAAATAATCTGCTCAGTAATAACCTGCTCAGCAATAAACTGCTCAACAATAACCTGCTCAGCAGCAACCTGCTCAGTAATAACCTGCTCAGTAATAACCTGCTCAGTAATAACCTGCTAAGTAATAACCTGCTCAGTAATAACAAGCTCAGTAATAACCTGCTCAGTAATAACCTGTTCAGTAATAACACGCTCAGTAATAACCTGCACAGTAATAAAATGCTCAGCAATAATCTGCTCAGTAATAACCTGCTCAGTAATAACTTGCCCAGTAATAACCTGCTCAGCATTAATCTGCTCAGTAATAATCTACTCAGTAATAACCTGCTCAGCAATAAACTCCTCAGTAATCACCTGCACATTAATAAACTGCTCAGTAATAACATGCTCAGTAATAACCTGCTCAGTAATAACCTGCTCAGTAATAACATGCTCAGCAATAACTTGCTTAGTAATAACTTGCTCAGAAATAATCTGCTCAGTAATAACCTACTCAGAAATAACCTGTTCAATAATAACCTGCTCAGCAATAAACTGAAAATGTGTTGCTGGAAAACCGCAGCAGGTCAGACAGCATCCAAGGAGCAGGAGAATTGATGTTTCGGGCATAAGACCTTCTTCAGGCTCATGCCCGAAACGTCGATTCTCCTGCTCCTTGGATGCAGCCTGACCTGCTGCGCTTTTCCAGCAACACATTTTTCAGCACTGATTTCCAGCATCTGCAGTCCTCACTTTCTCCTTAGCAATAAACTGCTCAACAATAACCTGCTCAGTAATAACCTGCTCAGTAATAACCTGCTCAGTAATAATCTGCTCAGTAATAACCTGCGCAGCAAAAACCTGCTCAGTAATAACCTGCTCAGTAATAACATGCTCAGCAATAATCTGCTCAGTAATAAACTGCCCAGTAATAACGTGCTCAGCAATAACCTGCTCAGTAATTACCTGCTTGGTAATAACCTGCTCAGTAATAACATGCTCAGCAATAATCTGCTCAGTAATAAGCTGCCCAGTAATAACCTGCTCAGTAATAACCTGCTCAGTAATAACCTGCTTGGTAATAACCTGCTCAGTAATAGCATGATCTGCAATAACCTGCTCAGAAATAACCTGCTCAGTAATAACCTGCTCAGTAATAACATGCTCAGCAATAATCTGCTCAGTAATAAACTGCCCAGTAATAACCTGCTCAGCAATAACCTGCTCAGTAATAACTTGCTCAAGAATAATCTGCTCAGTAATAACTGCACAGCAATAAACTGCTCAGTAATAACCTGCTCAGTAGTAACCTGCTCAGCAATAACTTGTTCAGTAATAACCTGCTCAGCAATCACCTGCTCAGTAATGACCTGCTCAGCGATAATCTGCTCAGTAATAAACTGCCCAGTAATAACATGCTCAGCAATATCCTGCTCAGTAATAACCTGTTCAGTAATAACCTGCTCAGCATTAACCTTCTCAGCAATAACCTGTTCAGTAATAACCTGCTCAGCAATTACCTGCTCAGCAATAACCTGCTCTGCAACAAACTGCTCAGTAATAACCCTGCTTAGTAATACCTGCTTAGTAATAATCTGCTCAGCAATGACCTGCTCAGTAATAACCTGCTCAATAATAACCTGTTCAGCATTAACCTGCTCAGCGATAACTTGCTCAGCAATAACACAATATTGGAATAGCCAGAGGTCATCAAGCCTTTCGAACCTGTTCTTCTGTTCAATGTGATCATGGCTGATCTGTGTTGCAGAGCGTTTCAGAGAACACCTCTGGGACACCCGGACCAACCAACCCAACCACCCCGTGGCTCAACACTTCAACTCCCCCTCCCACTCCACCAAGGATATGCAGGTCCTTGGACTCCTCCATCGCCAGACCATAGCAACACGACGGTTGGAGGAAGAGCACCTCATCTTCCGCCTAGGAACCCTCCAACCACAAGGGATGAACTCGGATTTCACCAGTTTCCTCATTTCCCCTCCCCCCACACCTTGTCTCAGTCAAATCCATCGAACTCTGCACCGCCTTCCTAACCTGCAATCTTCTTCCTGACCTCTCCGCCCCCACCCCAGTCTGACCTATCACCCTCACCTTGACCTCTTTCCACCTATCGCATTTCCGATGCCCCTCCCCCAAGTCCCTCCTCCCTACCTTTTATCTTAGCCTGCTGGACACATTTTCCTCATTCCTGAAGAAGGGCTTATGCCCGAAACATCGATTCGCCTGTTCCCTGGATGCTGCCTGACCTGCTGCGCTTTTCCAGCAACACATTTTCAGCTCTGATCTTCAGCATCTGCAGCCCTCACTTTCTCCCCATCTCCATACGCCTGCCTTCAGCCCATTGCTTCCCAACCATGTCTCTACCTCTGTTTGAATATTACGAACTGATCCAGCACCCACTGCCATTTGTGGAAGAGAGTTCCAAATGTCTCCCACCCTTTGTGTTTGCATAAGTGCTACCCAACATTTCTCCTGAACATTTTGGCTCAAATTCCCACGCGGTACCCTGGCTCTGCATCCCCCAACCAGTGGAAACTGTTTATCTTTATCTACTCCGCCTTTTCCTGTTAATACAGAGTCATGGAGATGTACAGCACGGAAACAAACCCTTCAGTTAACCCGTCCATGCCGACCAGATATCCCAACCCAATCTAGTCCCACCTGCCAGCACCCGGCCCATATCCCTCCAAACCCTTCCTATACATATCCCCATCCAAATGCCTTTTAAATGTTGCAATTGTACCAGCCTCCACCACATCCTCTGGCAGCTCATTTCATACACGTACCATCCTCTGTGTGAAAAAGTTGCCCCTTAGGTCTCTTTTATATCTTTCCCTTCTCACCCTAAACTTACGTCCTCTAGTTCTGGACTCCATCACCCCAGGTAAAAGACCTTGTCTATTTACCCTATCCATGCCCCACATGATTTTATAAACCTCTATAAAATCACCCCTCAGCCTCCGACACTCCAGGGAAAACAGCCCCAGCCTGTTCAGCCTCTCCCTAAAGCTCAAATCCTCCAAACCTGGCAACATCCTTGTAAATCTTTTCTGAACCCTTTCAAGTTTCACAACATCTTTCTGATAGGAAGGAGACCAGAATTGCATGCAATATTCCAACAGTGGCCTAACCAATGTCTTGTAAAGCTGCAACATGACCTCCCAACTCCTGTACTCAATACTCTGACCAATAAAGGAAAGCATACCAAACGCCTTCTTCACTATCCTATCTACCTGCAACTCCACTTTCAAGGAGCTATGGACCTGCACTCCAAGGTCTCTTTGTTCAGCAACACTCCCCAGGACCTTACCATTAAGTGTATCGGTCCTGCTAAGATTTGCTTTCCCAAAATGCAACACCTCGCATTTATCTGAATTAAACTCCATCTGCCACTTCTCAGCCCATTGGCCCATCTGATCCAGATTCAGTTGTAACCCTCTTCGCTGTCCACTACACCTCCAATTTTGGTGTCATCTACAAACTTACTAACTGTACCTCTTATACTCACATCCATATCATTTATGTATATGACGAAAAGTAGAGGATCCAGCAATACCTTGAAGACTTTGATCAGATCACTCCTTAAACTTCGAAATTCTAGAGAATACAGGACCAAGTTGTATAATCTCTCCTCATAATTTAACCCTTGACGTCCAGGTATCGTTCTTGTAAACTTATGTTGTACTCCCTTCATGGCCAATCCACCCTTCCGAAGGTGTGGTGCCTGATTTACTCACAGTCCCCCAAGTGGGGTCTAACCAGGGGTTTGTATAACTGCAGCACAACTTCAGTATTCTTACACTCAGTCCTCTCCATATAAAGGTGAACATTCCATTAGCTTTCTTGGTTATTTTCTGCACCTGTTTTTGTAACGTTTTAAAGATCAATGCACCTGAACCCATTCTCTTTGGATATCCACTAGGTTTAACTTCATACCATCTAGAAAATACCCTGATCTATCTTTTCTCAGTCCAAAATGAATAACTTCACACTTGAAATCCATCTGCCACACTTTCGACCACTCACTTTCAATATCAAAGCCTCTTGGTAATTTCAAGTGTGTCATCAGCAAATTTGGATCTGTGACTTCCTATACCATTATACAAGGGAATAAAGATAGATGCTTATTGTACACCACATCCAATAATATGGGTATCTGCCCATTATCCCTACTATGTCACGTGCCACTCAGTCAATCTTCCAACAATTTCAGTAATTTGCCCTCAGTTCTCTTGTCTTCTAGCATCGTTAACAGTCTCTCTATCAAATATCTGCTGCAAGTCCATATAAACAACATCCCTTCACATTCCCCAGTGAACTATCTTAGTCACCTCTTCAAAATATTCAGCGAGATTTGCCAGGCATGATCGACCCGTCATGAATCCAAGCTGGCTCTTCCTGATTAAGTGAAAGTTTGAGGTGTTTAGTTATCCCATCCTTGATTATAGGCTCCAACAATTCCCAACAACAATTAGGACAACTGGCCTGTAATTCCCTTCTTAAAAAGAGTGGAATGATATGCTCAGTGAAGCCCAGTTTGGGCTCTGCCAGGGGCCACTCAGCTCCTGACCTCGTTCCAGTCTTGGTTCAAACATGGACAAAAGAGATGAATTCCCGAGGGTGAGGGGAGAGTGACAGCCCTTTGACATTAAGACTGCGTTTGACTGGGTGTGGCATCAAGGAGCCCTAGCAAAACGGAATCAATGGGAATCAGGGGAAAATCTCTCGGCTGGTTGGAGTTATACCTGACACACGGGAAGATGGCCATGGTTGTGGGAGGTCAGTCATCTCAGCCTCAGAAGTCCCTCAGGGTAGTGTCCTGGGCACAACCATCTTCATCAATGACCTTCCCTCTATCAGAGTTGGGATGTTCGCTGATCATTGTACAATGTTCAGCGCCATTCGCAACTCCTTAGATACTGAAGCAGTCCATGTTCTAATGCAACAAGGTATGCACAGTATCCAAGCTTGGGTCGATAAGTGTCAAAAAATATTCATGCCACATAAATGCCACGTCCAAGAAAAGAGAAACTAACCATCATTTGCTGACATTCAATGGCATTACCAATTGCTAAATCCTCCTGGAGGTTACTATTGACCAGATACTGATGGACTGACCAGATAAATATGTGGCTACAAGAGCTGATCGGAGGCTAGGAATCCTGGAAGGTCACCTCCTAACTAGCCAAAGCCTGTCCACCATCTACAAGGCACAAGTCAGGAGTGTGAGGGAATACTCCCCACTTGCCTTGGATGGGGGCAGCTCCAACAACACTCTAGAAGCCCGACACCATCCAGGACAAAGCAGGCCCCGCTTGTTGGCACCACACCCACAAACATCCCCTCCCTCCACCACCGACGCTCAGTAACAGCAGGGTGTACCATCTACAAGATGCGCTGCAGAAGTTCACCGAAGATCCTCAGACAGCACCTTCCAAACCCACAACCACTTCCATCTAGAAGGACAAGAGCTGCAGATCCTTGGTTACTGCAAGTTTCCCTCTGTGTCGCTCACCATTCTGACTTGGAAATATATCGCCATTCCTTTGGTGTCGCTGGGTCAGAATCCTGGAATTCCCTCTCTAAGGGCATTGTGGGTCAATCTGCTGTGGACTGCAGCGGTTCAAGAAGGCAGCTCACCCCCACCTTTTCAAGGGCAATCTGGGACAGGCAGTAAATACTGGGTCCAGCCAGTGATACCCATGCCCCATAAATGAATGGCACTTTCTCAAGTGGCTTGATAAGGTGGACACAGATTGTTTCCATTGGCTGGGGAGTGGATGTTTGTTGGGGGTGGTGCCAATCAAGTGGGCTGCTCTGTCCTGGATGTGTTGAGCTTCTTGAGTCTTGTTGGAGCTGCAGACATCAGACACATTTGAAGATTGGACACCACTGTAACGCTACAACCCATTTGTACACAGCAAGATCCCAGAAAAAAGAATACAATAATGACCTGCTGAATCTGCTACTGGCGGCTTGTCGAGAGATAAATACAGACAGAACTTCACAAAAAAAAACTTCCTACATTTCAGTTCACCTGGGAGTACAGGCATTGGGTTAATGTCCCATCTGAAAGAATGGCACCTCAATAGAGTAGCATTTCTTCAGTACTGCACTAGAGTGTCCATGTAGAGGTAAAAACAATGAGTGCAGATGCTGGAAACCAGATTCTGGATTAGTGGTGCTGGAAGAGCACAGCAGTTCAGGCAGCATCCAAGGAGCAGCGAAATCGAAATTTCGGGCAAAAGCCCTTCATCAGGAATCATGTAGATTTTGTGCTCAGGAAAGGGGTTTGAACTTATAGCCATTATGACTCAAAGGCAAGAGCATTGCCCGCTGAGCCACAGCACAGGACCTAAGGGAGCACCCCACTGTGTTGTTTCTCAATACCCTGACTGTCTTGGTCATTCATTGATCCATTCCCCGATTGATTATAATCAGATGAAGTTCCTACAATGACGGGTTCAACTGTCACACGCCAGCAACCAATGGGTCACTCTTATCTGTCAACGGGGTCAAAGGGCCAGCCAATGGGGATCCACCCAGACTTCCAGCCAGGGTCAGAGTTGACAAATCACAAGTCGTTCTCACATCTTTAGAAGTCACATTGGAAAGAAGGGTGAATTTCTGGTAAAGCAAAAGATTAAGCGAAATAAGAAATACAGCATTCCAATCTTGCATTTGTGGTCTAACTCCATTTAGGCGCCAAGCCATGGAACATTCAGCTGAAGTCTTTCATGGAATTTCATAGAATCTCTACAGTGTGGAAGCAGGCCCTTCGGCCCAACAAGTCCACACCGACCCTCCGAAGAGTATCCCACGCAGACCCATTCTCCTACCCCATTACTTTACATTTCCCCTGACTAATGCACCTAACCTGCACACCCCTGAATGCTATGGGATAATTTAACTAGGTAAAAACAATGACTGCAGATGCTGGAAACCAGAGTCTAGATTAGAGTGATGCTGGAAAAGTACAGCAGTTCAGGTAGCATCCGAGGTGCAGTAAAATCGACGTTTCGGGCAAAAGCCCTTCATCAGGAATTTAACATGGCCAATTCACCTAACCTGCACATCCCTGAACACTATGGGATAATTTAACATGGTCAATTCACCTGAACCTGTACATCCCTGAACACTATGGGCAATTTAACATAGCCAATTCACCTAGTCTGCACATCCCTGGACACTATGGGTAATTTAGCATGGTAAAAACAATGACTGCAGATGCTGGAAACCAGATTCTGGATTAGAGTGGTGCTGGAAAAGCACAGCAGTTCAGGCAGCATCCGAGGAGCAGGAAAATCGACATTTCGGGCAAAAGCCCTTCATGAGTAATTTAGCATGG
This sequence comes from Chiloscyllium plagiosum, assembly GCF_037043375.1. Taxonomy (NCBI): domain Eukaryota; kingdom Metazoa; phylum Chordata; class Chondrichthyes; order Orectolobiformes; family Hemiscylliidae; genus Chiloscyllium; species Chiloscyllium plagiosum. The sequence goes on along the minus strand of NW_028270185.1, from coordinate 17,169,791 downwards.
CCAATCCTCCCTAACCTGTGCATCCCTGGGCATTATGGGTATTTAGCATGGCCAATCCTCCCTAACCTGCGCATCCTTGGGCATTATGGGTACTTAGCATGGCCAATCCTCCCTAACCTGTGCATTATGGGTATTTAGCATGGCCAAGACCCTAACCTATATATCCCTGACCGCTGTGGGTAATTTAACTTGGCCAATGCACCCTAACGTGTACATCTTTTGGATCTTTCTTAGAGCCTGGTCTGTACACGCATTCCCTCCACACGAGGCAGAGTTCCTGCTCTCCCTATTTAATCATGTGCCACTATCAGAGTCATTGCATCATCGTGCATGCTTCTAAACCGTAGAGTTTTACAGCACAGAAAGAGGCTGTTCAGCCCATCATGTCTGTGCCAGCCCATCACCTTGCATGCTATTACGTTTCCAAGTGACCATCTCAACATTTCTTAAATATACTGAGGGGTCTGGTGTCTACCTCTCCCTCAGGCATTGAGTGCAGATTCACACCACCCTCTGGGTGAAACCATGCTTTTCTCTAAACCTCTTTCCCCTGACCTTAAAACTGAGACCCCCTTGGTTTTTGGGTATTCAACAAAGGGAAATGTTTCTCCCTATCTAACCTGTCTCTAGCCCTCAGGACTGTATCCATCTCAGTCAAATCATAGTTGTAGAGTCATAGAGACGTACAGCAAGGAAACAGACCCTTCGGCCCAACTCGTCCATGCTGACCAGATATCCTAAATTCATCTCATTCCATTTGCCAGCATTTGACCCATATTCCTCCAAACCCTTCCTATTCATATACCCATCCAAATGTCTTTTAAATGCTGTAATTGTACCAGCCTCCACCACTTCCTCTGGCAGCTCATTCCGTACACGCACCACCCTCTGTGTGAAAATGTTTCCCCTTAGGCTCCTTTTAAATCTTTCTCCTCTCACCCGAAACCTATGCCGGCTAGCTTTGGACTCCCCTATGCTTGGAAAAATACCTTAGACATTCTTCCTCTCCATGCCCCTCATGATTTTATTAACCTCTATAAGGTCACCCTCCTCAGCCTCTGACGTTCCAAGGAGAATAGCGCCAGCTATTCAGCCTCTCTCTATTGATCAAACTCTCCAAACCTGGCAACATCCTTGTAAATCTTTTATTAAACCTTTCAAGTTTCAGAACACCTTATGTATAACAGAGAGAGGGGATCAGTTTAGCTCAGTTGGCTGCATTGTTGGTTTGCAGAGCAGTGTGCTGCCACAGCGTCGGTTTAATTCCCATCATCGGTTTGAGGTTACCATGAAGAATTGTCCTTCTCAACGTCTTCCCTTGCCTGAGGTTTGATGGCCCTCAGGTTAAATTGACACCAGTTGCTTCTCTCTCTAATGAGAGAGCAGCCGCTATGCTCTGGTAAGGCTATGGTGACGCGGCAACAATGCAGTATTCCAAAAGTGGCCTAACCAATGTCCTGTTCAGCCATAACATGACCTCCCAACTACTGTACTCAATACTCTGACCAATAAACGCAAGTGTGCCATATGCCTTCTTCACCACCCTGTCTACCTGTGACTCCACTTTCAAGAAACTATGAAACTGGACTCGAAGGTCTCTTTGTTCAACAACACTTCCCAGGACCTTACCATTAACTGTATAAGTCCTGCCCTGGTTTGTCTTTCCAAAATGCAACACCTCACTTTTATCTAAATTAAACTCCATCTGCCACTCGTCCCTCCTTCTCCTCAGCTTTCACTGCTCTCAGGAAAACAATCCCATTCTGTCCAAACTCTCTTCATTGCTGAATTTTTCCAGCCCAGGGTAATATCATAGTGAATTCCCTCTACTCCCCCTCTCGTGTAATCACATCCGTCCTATAGTGTGGTGACAGGAAATGCACACAATATTCCAACCTGTAGCTGAACTAACCTCATACACAGCTCCTTGTTAACTTCCTTGCTCTTGTATTCAATGCCTCAGCTAATCAAAGCAAGTATCCCAGATGCCTTCACCAACTTGTCTAAGTGTCCTGCTGCTTTTAATGATCTATGGACATAGACACCAAGGACCCTCTGACCCTCTGTCCTTTAAACAGTCCTACCATTCTAAGTATACTCCATTATCTTATGAATCCTCCCAAAATGTATCATCTCCTGTGAATCCTATTGCTCTCAAATTCAAAGTCTTCCTCCACAACAACTTCTCTTTATTCTTTCATCGTGCAAAATTGTCACTGGTCCCTAATTGCCCTCAAACTTGCTCAGGCCATTTCAGAGGGCAGCTGAGTTAACCCCATTGCTATGGCTCTGAAGTCACGTGTAGGTCAGACTAGGTAAAGATGGCAGATTTCCTTCCCTGAAGGACATTCGTGATCCAGATGGGTTTTTTTTTAAAAAACAGTTGAGGAAAATTACCATCACTGGCTTCATATTTCAGAATTAACAAGTGAGTTTAAATTCCACCAGCTGCCGAGAGATACTGTCCTTGATAGCCAAAATGAATAGTATGTTTGTGTGTGCATGCTCAAGTGTGTGTGTGTGTGTTCATGTTTGAACATGCATGTTCAAGATTGCATGTGTGTGTGTGCGCGCACTTGTGTTCAAGAATGTGTGCGTGTTCAAGTGTGTGTGCATGTTCAAGAGTGTGTGTGCATGTTCAAGTGTGTGGATGTATGTTCAAGAGTGTGTGTGCATGTTCAAGTGTGTGTTCAAGTGTGTGTGTGTTCAAGAACACATGTGCATGTTCAAGTGTGTGCATGTGTGTTCAAGAACATGCGTGCATGTTCAAGTGTGTGCGTGTTCAAGAATGTGTGTGCATGTTCAAGAGTGTGTGTTCAAGAATATGTGTGCATGTTCAAGTGTGTGCGTGTGTGTTCAAGAACGTGTGCATGTTCAAGTGTGAGCGTGTGTGTTCAAGAGTGTGTGTGCATGTTCAAGTGTGTGCATGTGTGTTCAAGAACATGTGTGCGTGTGTGTTCAAGAGTGTGTGTGCATGTTCAAGAGTGTGTGTGTGTGTGTTCAAGAGTGTGTGCATGTTCAAGTGTGTGCATGTGTTCAAGAGTGTGTGTGCATGTTCAAGTGTGTGTGTTCAAGAACATGTGTGCATGTTCAAGTGTGTGCGTGTGTGTTCAAGAGTGTGTGTGCATGTTCAAGAGTGTGTGTGTGTGTGTTCAAGAACATGTGTGCATGTTCAAGTGTGTGCATGTGTGTTCAAGAGTGTGTGTGCATGTTCAAGAGTGTGTGTGTGTGTGTGTTCTTGAACATGTGTGCATGTTCAAATATGCACGTGCATGTTCAAAAGAGTGTGTGCATGTTCAAGAGTGTGCGTGTTCAAGTGTGTGTTCAAGAACATGTGTGCATGTTCAAGTGTGTGTTTGCATGTTCAAGTGTGTGTGCGTGTTCAAGTCCATGTGAGTGTTCAAGTATATGTATTCAAGTGTGTGCATCTTCAAGAGTGTTGTTGTCAAGTTTGTGTGCGGGTTCAAATGTGTACGTCTTTAAGTGTGTGTGTGTGTGTGTTCAAATGTGTGTGGGTGTTCAAGTGTGTGTGTTTGTATGTGCGTGCCCATGTGTGTGTACGTAGTTCTGCCTCTTCTGTTTTATACCCAGCCTCAGCATTAAACACATTCTGGGAGCATACAGCTGGGGCCAGACATAACACAGCAAGGCCGGGTGGAGCCACCCTATCTCAGAGCACAGGAGGAGTCCTGCAGTTCTGGATATTCTGTGCTGTATACTGCTTTTATCTGAGCTAAAGGTCAGGGAGACTTTGCTGAGCTGGCAATGACAGGCAACAAGCTTAGAACCCCACGGTACCATCACCTCATTGCCATTCAGACAACTCGCCAGCACCAACTCACTGACTGTACGATGGTGTCGGAGTGTCCATGGGACCCCCTAGTCCAGGTGTCAGGCTCAGCCGGGTTTTCAGGAACATTTGGAAGTGACCTACACTAAGACTTGACTCTCTTGAAAGTAACGCTGAACGACTTAGCAACTTTCTTTGGCGCCTAATTCATCAAATGTTACGGCGAAGCAATGAGGGCAAGGCTGCCTTAGAAAGAGAGAAAAGGCCAACAAAAGGAGAGAGGAATCAGGCCGGGGTGGAGGTGAGGGTGAAGAGGGTTGGGGAATGAGGAGACCGGACATTGGGAACTGAGAGGAGAGTCTAGCAGGAGACGTGACATGGCTTTATGGCAAGTGCAGAGAAGTGGGGACTAACTGAATAGTTCTTTCAAAGAGCCAGAATAGATAGGATGGACTCAATGGTCTCCTTTGGTGCTGTACAACTCTATATAGTTTTGCCCTGCCTGGAATTAGGGTAGCTAGGGTCACTTTGCAAGCCTTGATGCAACCCAACATTCAGGGCGGCACAGTGGCTCCGTGGTTAGCACTGCTGCCTCACAGCGCCAGGGACCCGGGTTCGATTCCAGCCTCGGGTGACTGTCCGTGTGGAGTTTGCACATTCTCCCCGTGTCTGTGTGGGTTTCCTCCGGGTGCTCTGGTTTCCTCCCACAGTCGAAAGCTGTGCAGGTCAGGGTGAATTGGCTACGGGAAACATAGAGTTATAGGGATTGGGTGGGAGGCTCTGAATGGCCTGTTTCCACACTGTATGGCATTCAATGTGATTCAACTGGTCCGTGAATCGGCTTCAAGCAAAACAAACAAGAATTAAAATACTTAATAAAATAGTATATTATTTAACTACGAATCATCAGCTGTTCCAATATAACAACATCCTATTAACACATCCTTGACAAAGGCTAATTTAGTAAAACAGATTTTCCTCACGTGCTATGTCCAGTCCAGGAGAAAGGAACACAGAAAGAAACAGTTGATCAGCAGAGAGAGAGCATGAGCTTTTTGCTGCAGCAGAGAGAGAGCTGTATCTATCAGCTTCAACCGCTAACTCCAAACCCCAACTGAAAGCAGAAGTAAAACCCTGGGTGTGTGTGAGCCGGACTCCACCCAATCATGCACCTTTTGTCTAAGGGAGCTCAAAGCTGTTTACCCACTTTATCTGAAGCAGACATTCCGACACCACTGTGGCATCACCCCTCAGCAAGAGAAACAGCGTGGAACAAATCTCTCCTAAAGGCACAGTGGGAAAAGGGAATTCAGCTATACGGTTAACTTAAAGGAGCCAGGCTTCTCCGACACAGAGCAAAGGAGAGTGAGGGGAGAGTTGATCGGGGTGCACAAGTTTATGACAAGGTTTAGAAAACATTAATAAATAAACATTGTCCCAATTAGACGAGGGACGCACAGATTGTGGACAAGAATTGTAAGCGGGTGTTGAAAGCAAGAAATGACTTATGTAGCAAGTTGCGATGACTTGGGAGTCATCATTGAGACACAGGCAATTCACAGGACATGAGGGTGTCATGTTCAGGCCAGACTGGGCAAGGACGACAGATTTCCTTCCCCAAAGGACATTAGCAAAACAGATGGATTCTTTGAACAGTGGGCAATGGCTTGGCCGTCATCATTAGACTCTTATGGAACTTGAATTCAGGGTAGAATTTGGACTCATGTTCCCAGAATATCCGCTGGGTCTCTGGATTAATAGTCTGGCAAGAATACCACTAGGTCATCTTCATCCCCATTAAGATCGTGAATGACTTGAAAAGGTAATTGGATATACACTTGCAGGTGTAGGGGAGAGGCTGAACAGGCTGGGGCTGTTTTGCCTGGAGTGTCAGAGGCTGAGGGGTGACCTTATAGAGGTTTACAAAATCATGAGGGGCATGGAGAGGGTAAATAGACAAGGGCTTTTCCCTGGGGTGGGGGACTCCAGAACTAGAGGGGAAAGTGTGAGAGGGGAAAGATATAGTGTGAGAGGGGAAAGATATAAAAGGGGCAACTTTTTCACACAGAGGGTGGTGTGAATATGGAATGAGTTGCCAGAGGAAGTGGTGGAGGCTGGTACAATTACAGCATTTAAAAGGCATCTGGATGGGTATATGAATAGGAAGGGTTTGGAGGGATATGGGCTAAATGCTGGCAAATGGGACTAGATCAGAGTGGGATGTCTGTTCAAACATGGACGGTTTGGACTGAAGGGTGTTGTCTGTGCTTAATGACTCTATGACTCCCTTATCCCTTCCTCACAAACTGAAGTCTCGTTCAGGAATTTAGGCTTGATGCCTCCAGCTAAAATTCCAGCATCGCAGCAGACTGTTGAAATCACATTAGTTCATCACTTTGATAGGTCGTAAGTCATATGAAGCCAATTATATTGGAGCTTCAGTCACACCAACAAAAGACCAAACTTGGCCCGCAAGGAGAGCAGCACGACACGTTCCTGACGAAAGATAATCTCTCAACATTTTGAACCTGACTGCGTGAGAACGTCGTCTGAGAACCTGGGGAGCTTCCACCAAACATTCCGCTGGCTGGGAGTTCATTTGGAGACCCAGCCTGTGGTACTCAGAGAGGTCCTGAGGGCAAAACACAGTCAGACGTCAACATTCCGAAACAACACGAACGGGTCAGTGCTACATTCAATCACCCACGTGCACTTCAAAAACATAGACTGAGATTGCCTGACTGGTAAGAGCTTGGAGGGAGAGGAATTTGTCAAGTGTGTACAAGAGAATGTTCCGATTGAGTATGTGGTTGTACCTACTAGAGATGGAGGAGAAAGTGAGGGCTGCAGATGCTGGAGATCAGAGCTGAAAATGTGCTGCTGGAAAAGCGCAGCTGGTCAAGCAGCATCCAAGGAGCAGGAGAAACGACGTTTCGGGCATAAGCCCTTCTTCAGGCCCGAAATGTCGATTCTCCTGTTCCTTGGATGCCGCCTGACCTGCTGCGCTTTTCCAGCAACACATTTTCAGCTCTGATCTCCAGCATCTGCAGCCCTCACTTTATCTATGGAGAAGGATAGACCTGATCAATAAGTTAAAGTTCTAAACTGGAGTAAGGTCAATGTTTGACTGTACTAGGCAAGAACATTCAAAAATTGACTGGGAGTGGATGTTCGCAGGTAAAGGGACGGCTGGAAAGTGGGAAGTTTTCAAAAACGAGACAACAAGAGTCCAGAGACATGTCAGGGTGAAGGGTAGAGCTGATAGGGAATGCTGGCTGACTAGAAACATTGAGGTTTTGGTCAAGGAAAGGAAGGAGGTGAATGTCAGGGATAGGCAAACTGAGATTGAGTGAATCCCCAGAAGAGGATAAAGGCAATAAGAGGGAAATCATAAGGGCAAAAAGGGAACATGAAATAATTTTGGCAAATAAGGTTAAAGAGAATCCAAAGGGATTCTACAAATACATTAAGGACAAAAGGGTAACTAGGAAGAGAATAGGGCCCCTCAAAGGTCAGCAAGGGGGAACTGCAGGAGATGGGGGAGATATTAAACGAGTATTTTGCATCAGTGTTTACTGTAGAGAAGAACATGGAAGCTACAGAACTCGGGAAAGTAAATAGTGATGTCTTGAAAAATGTCCATGTTACAGAGGAGGAAGTGCTGGGTGTCTTAAAATGCATAAAAGTGGATAAATCCCCAGGACCTGATCAGGTGTACCCTAGAACTCTGTGGGAAGCTAGGGAAGTGATTGCTGGGCCTGTTACTGAGATATTTGTATCATCGATAGTCACAGGTGAGGTGCCGGAAGACTGGAGGGTGGCTAACATGGTGCCACTGTTTAAGAAGGGCGGTAAAGACAAGCCAGGGAACTATAGACCAGTGAGTCTGACATCGGAGGTGGACAGATTGTTGGAGGGAATCCTGAGGGACAGGATGTACATGTATTTGGAAAGGTAAAGACTGATTAGGGAAAGTCAACATGGCTTTGTGCTTGGGAAATCATGTCTCACAAACTTGATTGAGTTTTTGGAAGAAGTAACAATGAGGATTGATGAGGGCAGAGCAGAGGATGTGGTCTACATGGACTTCAGTAAGGCTTTCGACAAGGTTCCCCATGGGAGACTGGTTAGCAAGGTTAGATCTCATGGAATGCAATGAGAACTCGCCATTTGGTTACAGAACTGGCTCAAAGGTAGAAGACAGAGGGTGGTGGTAGAGAATCGCTTTTTAGACTGGAGGCCTGTGACCAGCAGTGTACAGCAAGGATCGGTGGCTGGGTCCACTGCTTTTTGTCATTTATAAAAATGATTTGGATGTGAACATAGGAGGTATAGTTAGCAAGTTTGCAGATGACACCAAAATTGTTGGTGTACTGGACAGCAAAGAAGATTACCTCAGATTACAACAGGACCTTGGTCAGATGGGCCAATGGGCCGAGGAGTAGCAGATGACGTTTAATTTAGATGAAAGTGAGGTGCTGCATTTTGGAAAGACAAATCAGGGCAGGATTTGTACACTTAATGGTAAGGTCCTGGGGAGTGTTGCCAAAAAATGAGACCTTGGAGTGCAGGCTCAGAGTTCCTTGAAAGCGGCATCGCAGGTAGACAGGGTGGTGAAGGAGGTGTTTGGTATGCTTGCCTTTATTGGTCAGTGCATTGAGTACAGGAGTTGGGAGATGATGTTACGGCTGTACAGGACATTGTTAGGCCACTGTTGGAACACTGTGTTCAATTCTGATCTGGGGAGACATCTCCTTGCCATTGGAAAGATGTTGTGAAACTTGAAAGGCTCAGAAAAAATTTACCAAGGATGCTGCCAGGTTTGGAGAGTTTGAGCTATAGGGAGAGGCTGAACAGGCTGGGGCTGTTTTCCCTGGAGCATCAGAGGCTGAGGGGTGACCTTATAGAGGTTTATAAAATCATGAGGGGCATGGATAGGGTAAGTAGACAAGGTCTTTTACCTGGGGTAGAGAGTCCAAAACTAGAGGGCACAGGTTTAAGAGATAAAAGGGGCCTAATGTGCAACTTTTTCATGCAGAGGGTGGCGCGTGTATGGAATGAGCTGCCAGAGGAAGTGGTGGAAGCTGGTACAATTACAGCATTTAAAAGGCATCTGGATGGGTATATGAATAGAAAGGGATTAGAGGGTTATGGGCCAAGTGCTGGAAAATGCGGCTGGATTAATTTAGGACATCTCGTCAGCATGGACAAATTGGACTGAAGGGTCTGTTTCCATGCTGTACATCTCTAATACTCCATGTCTCTAAGTCTTGCATTTGAGTGGTGCCTTTTACAAATCCTAACACACATTTTCGCAAAACACTTTGAAATTTAGCGAACCTTGCAATGTCCAAAAAGGTAACAGCCAATTTGTTTTCAGAAAGCTCCCACAAACAGCAAGATAGAATCCATTTCACCCATCAAAACTGCACTGACTCTCCTAAAGAGCATTCCATCCAGACCTGCACCCTATCTCCATAGCCCTGCATTTCCCATGGCTAACCCACCTAGCCTGCACATCCCTGGACACTATGAGCAGTGCTTATCTCCCCGGTTTTTGCAGGTTCCAAAGTTAGTCCAGAGCATCGTTTAAGATTTTTTCACAGGATGTGGGTATCCCTGACATGGCCAGTATTTAATGCCCATCTGTAACTGCCCCCCGAGGTAGGCTTTCTGGCGTAGTTAAACTCACAGTGATATTAGGAAGGGATTCATAGAATCCCCACAGTGCGGAAACAAGTCCACACCAACCCTCCAAAGAGTAACCCACCCAGACCCATCCCCCATTACTGACTAATGCACCTAACCTACACATCCCTGAACACTATGAGCAATATAGCATGACCAATCCATCTGACCTGCATATCTTTCGACTGTGGGAGGAAACCCAGGCAGACACGGGGAGAATGTGCAAACTCCGCACAGACAGTCACCCGAGGCTGGAATCGAACCACTCAGCCACCGTGCCGCCCCACTTTAAAATCAATCAATTGCCAGCCCCACACCTTATTTTCTGCTTCAGCAATGCCATCACCAAGATAAAGGAGCAGAGCAAGTTTCCCATTCCCTGACTGGGAATTGAACCCAGGATGTGGCAGTGAGAGCATCAAATCCTAACCACTAGACTACCAGGGAAGACTTTTTTGAGCCCCGGATCTCCTGTTTACTAGGCACGTGCTATAACCAACTAAGCCCGGATTCCTTTTGGACCTTGTTGGATGTAATGCATAACAAACATTTTATTATCCGAGGGACCAGGAATGAGCCGGATGATCAAATATTCTGAATAATCAGGATGACCACATAAACATTGTAAAAACACGCACTCAGTAATGGAAACATAATGCAGTGGGGTATACGCATCATTGTTATACTTTATTTATGGCACTTAAATAATAACACAATTTGGTCTTAGTTAAATCTTACCGATTGAAAGCCTTCTCACTGGCACTCTTAACTGACTACTCAGACATCGCAAGATTTGAGGAGAAATTGACTCAAAATTGAATCATCTGCCGATATTTTAACACTCGATTGAACAATTGCATTTGTATTGAGGTAAATAAGTTCAAAAACTATAATCATTGGACAGAATAATACAGTAAACTTGGCAACTTTTGCCAGTTTATCGAGAATGCTGGGTTGTAGGTGTCAGTTCAAGTAAAATTCGCTCTGATTGTAAAATGTCCATTTCAGAGGGCAATTATGAGTCAACCACATTTCTGTTAGTCACGTGTCAGCCAAACCAGGGCAAGGATGGCTGATTTCCTTCCCCCAAGGGCTTTAGGGCTTTTATGACAATTGACAAAGATTGCTTGGCCACTATTATTGAATGGTGGGGTATTATTGAAATGAGGAAACTGGAGAAATCGGAGATATCTGCTCCCAGGAGGACAAGTTCCAAATCCGTACAACCCAGATGGCCTCCTTCTTCAAGGACCGCAATTTCCCCCCAGACGTGGTCGACGATGCCCTCCACCACATCTCTTCCACTTCCTGCTCCTCCGCTCTTGAGCCCCGCCCCTCCAATCGCCACCAGGACAGAACCCCATTGGTCCTCACCTACCACCCACCAACCTCCATGTACAGCGGATCATCCGCCGTCATTTCCGCCACCTCCAAACGGACCCCACCACCAGGGATATATTTCCCTCCCCTCCCCTATCAGCGTTCCGAAAAGACCACTCCCTCCGTGACTCCCTTGTCAGGTCTACACCACCCACCAACCCAACCTCCACTCCCGGCACCTTCTCCTGCAACCGCAAGAAATGCAAAACTTGCACCCACACCTCCCCCCTTACTTCCCTCCAAGGCCCCAAGGGATACTTCTATATCCACCACAAATTCACCTGCACCTCCACACACATCATCTATTGCATCCGCTGCACCCCGATGTGGCCTCCTCTATATTGGGGAGACAGGCCGCCTACTTGCGGAACATTTCAGAGAACACCTCTGGGACACCCGGACCAACCAACCCAACCGCCCCGTGGCTCAACACTTCAACTCCCCCTCCCACTCCACCAAGGACATGCAGGTCCTTGGACTCCTCCATTCCCAGACCATAGCAACACGACGGTTGGAGGAAGAGCGCCTCATCTTCCGCCTAGGAACCCTCCGACCACAAGGGATGAACTCAGATTTCTCCAGTTTCCTCATTTCCCCTCCCCCCACCTTGTCTCAGTCAAATCCCTCGAACTCAGCACTGCCTTCCTAACCTTCAATCTTCTTCCTGACCTCTCCACCCCCACTCCACTCCGGCCTATCACCCTCACCTTGACCTCCTTCCACCTATTGCATTTCCAATGCCCATCCCCCAAGTCCCTCCTCCCTACCTTTTATCTTAGCCTGCTGGGCACACTTTCCTCATTCCTGAAGAAGGGCTTATGCCCTGCTGCGCTTTTCCAGCAACACATTTTCAGCAATTTAGCATGGCCAATCCACCTTAACTTGCACATCCCTAGATACCATGGGGCAATTTAGCATGGCCAATCCACCTTAACCTGCACATCCCTAGACAGTATGGGGCAATTTAGCATGGCCAATCCACCTTAACTTGCACATCTTTGGACACCATGGGGCAAAATGTGTTGCTGGAAAAACGCAGCAGGTCAGGCAGCATCCAAGGAACAGGAGAATCGACCTGCTGCGCTTTTCCAGCAACACATTTCCAGCACTATTATTGAATGCAGTTTTCAATTCCAGATTCATGAACTGAACTTAATTGAATTGTGCCTCCATCTCAAGTCTTGGCTCAGTCTTTACTGAACATCTTTTGAAATCCCAAACTGACTAAGTCCATTGCAATCCTCCAGTCAACTCTTTGTTATTTCTCCAACGAATTCAAACCAGGTTGGTCAAGTACATCCCTCACAATTCCCAAGGTGACCGTGACCCACGTTTGCGGATCAGACCCTGAATGCAATCATGCCCTTTGACAAAAGGATTAGCGCCAAGTTGGAGTGTCTGTTTAGTATTGAGTTGTTCATTCAGGACCCACAAGATTAAAATATTTAACTGCATGAGGCAAACTCAGCAATCATTCCATGTCCCAGGATCAAAGGGGACCAGTTAAAAGACTGAACAAATGCCAGGAAAATTTTCTTTGCAAAATAAAGAGAAGCCAATTGCAAAATCTTGTGCTTCTTTGGCAACTGTTAAAGCTCCCTGCCTTTCGTGTCGTGGGTGGGAAGTGGTGGGGACATCGATTCCCAATCTTCATACTCAGAGATGAAAGCAGCAAGATGCTTTTCTGTGGGGAGTTTGCACACCCCACCCCTTCCCAATGTCTGCGTGGGTTTCCTCTGGGTGTTCTGGTTTCCTCCCACAATCCAAAGATGTGCAGGTTAAGGTGGATTAGCCATGCTAAATTACCTCATAGTGTCTAGGGATGTGCAGGTTAAGGTGGATTGGCCATGCTAAATTGCCCCATGGTGTCCAGGGATGTGCAGGTTAAGGTGGATTGGCCATGCTAAATTGCCCCATGGTGTCCAGGGATGTGCAGGATAAGGTGGATTGGCCATGCGAAATTGCCCCATGGTGTCCAGGGATGTGCAGGTTAAGGTGGATTGGCCATGCTAAATTACCCCATGGTGTCCAGATATGTGCAGGTTAAGGTGGATTGGCCATGCTAAATTACCTCATAGTGTCTAGGGATGTGCAGGTTAAGGTGGATTGGCCATGCTAAATTACCCCATAGTGTCTAGGGATGTGCAGGTTAAGGTGGATTGGCCATGCTAAATTGCCCCATGGTGTCCAGGGATGTGCAAGTTAAGGTGGATTGGCCATGCTAAATTGCCCCATGGTGTCCAGGGATGTGCAGGTTAAGGTGGATTGGCCATGCTAAATTGCCCCATGGTGTCCAGGGATGTGCAAGTTAAGGTGGATTGGCCATGCTAAATTGCCCCATACTGTCTAGGGATGTGCAGGTTAAGGTGGATTGGCCATGCTAAATTGCCCCATGGTGTCCAGGGATGTGCAGGTTAAGGTGGATTGGCCATGCTAAATTGCCCCATGGTGTCCAGGGATGTGCAAGTTAAGGTGGATTGGCCATGCTAAATTGCTGAAAATGTGTTGCTGGAAAAGCGCAGCAGGTCAGGCAGCATTTCTCCAGTTTCCTCATTTCCCCTCCCCCCACCTTCTCTCAGTCAAATCCCTCGAACTCAGCACCGCCTTCCTAACCTGCAATCTTCTTCCTGACCTCTCCGCCCCCACCCCAGTCCGGCCTGTCACCCTCACCTTGACCTCCTTCCACCTATCGCATTTCCAACGCCCCCCCTCCAAGTCCCTCCTCCCTACCTTTTATCTTAGCCTGCTGGGCACACTTTCCTCATTCCTGAAGAAGGGCTTATGCCCGAAACGTTGATTCTCCTGCTCCTTGGATGCTGCCTGACCTGCTGCGCTTTTCCAGCAACACATTTTCAGCTCTGATCTCCAGCATCTGCAGTCTTCACTTTCTCCCCATGCTAAATTGCCCCATACTATCTAGGGATGTGCAGGTTAAGGTGGAGTGGCCATGCTAAATTGCCCCATGGTGTCCAGGATGTGCAGGTTAGGGTGGATTGGCCATGCTAAATTGCCCCATGGTGTCCAGGGATGTGCAGGTTAAGGTGGATTGGCCATGCTAAATTACCCCATGGTGTCCAGGGATGTGCAGGTTAAGGTGGATTGGCCATGCTAAATTACCCCATAGTGTCTAGGGATGTGCAGGTTAAGGTGGATTGGCCATGCTAAATTACCCCATAGTGTCTAGGGATGTGCAGGTTAAGGTGGATTGGCCATGCTAAATTGCCCCATGGTGTCCAGGGATGTGCAGGTTAAGGTGGATTGGCCATGTTAAATTGTCAATTGTGTCCAGGGATGTATAGGTTAGATGCATTAGTCAGGGGTAAATGTAGAGTAATAGGGTAGGGGAAAGGGTCTGGGAGGGTTAATTTTCAGTGGGTCAGTGCGGAAGTGTTGGGCCAAATGGCGTGTTTAGACTCTGTAATGATTCTAATCTCTGATTTCCCACATGACCAGTCCTGGGACCTTTACGTATGTGTCACGCCCCCTGTAGGCAATACTGAGCAGAGGCTGCTTGAGGCCAGGTGTTACAGTACAGAAGGGGGACCTTCATCTTTGTACCAGTCATCAAGCCCCTGTGCCCTCTACTCCCGTGCCCTTGTACTCTAGGGTATTTCAAATGATCATCCAAATACGAGAGCTTCCTAGGGATGGTGATCACCAACAATCTGTGCTGTGGTTCTGTTCGCCGAGCCGGAAGTTTTCGTTGCAAACGTTTCGTCCCCTGTCTAGGTGACATCCTCAGTGCTTGGGAGCCTCCTGTGAAGCGCTTCTGTGGTGTTTCCTCCGACGTTTATAGTGGCCTGTCCCTGCCGCTTCCGGTTGTCAGTTTCAGCTGTCCGCTGTAGTGGCCAGTATATTGGGTCCAGGTCGATGTGTTTGTTGATGGAGTTTGTGGATGAGTGCCATGCCTCTAGGAATTCCCTGGCTGTTCTTTGTTTGGCTTGCCCTATAATGGTAGTGTTGTCCCAGTCAAATTCATGTTGCTTGTCGTCTGCGTGTGTGGCTACTAGGGATAGCTGGTCGTGTCGTTTCGTGGCTAGTTGATGTTCGTGGATGAGGATCGTTAGCTGTCTTCCTGTTTGTCCTATGTAGTGTTTTGTGCAGTCCTTGCATGGGATTTTGTACATTACATTAGTTTTGCTCATGCTGGGTATCGGGTCCTTCGTCCTGGTGAGTTGTTGTCTGAGTGTGGCTGTTGGTTTGTGTGCTGTTATAAGTCCTAGTGGTCGCAGTAGTCTGGCTGTCAGTTCAGAGATGTTCTTGATGTATGGTAGTGTGGCTAGTCCTTTGGGTTGCGGCATGTCCTCGTTCCGTTGTCTTTCCCTTAGGCATCTGTTGATGAAATTGCGGGGGTATCCGTTTTTGGCGAATCTGTCCTGGACTATCCACATTGATGCAACAGTCAAGAAGGCACAACAACACCTCTTCTTTCTCAGGAGGCTAAGGAAATTCAGCATATCCATAATGACTCTCACCAACGTTCTATCTGGATACATCACAACGTGATATGTCAACTGCTCTGCCCAGGACTGTAAGAAACTACAGAGAGCTGTGAACCCAGCCCAGTCCATCACACAAACCAGCCTCCCACCCACTGACTCCATCTACCCTTCCCACTGCCTCAGGAAGGCAGCCAACATTATCAAAGACCCCTCCCATCCTGGTTAGAATCTCTTCCACCCTCTTCCATCAGGCAGGAGATACAAGAGCTTTAACAAACGTACCAACAGATTCAAGAGCAGCTTCTTCCCCGCTGTTATTAGACAGCTGAACAGAGCTCCCAAATTTATAATTTAATGTTAATTGCACTCTTTGTGCTCGTTCTCTTCAGTCGTAACGTTATATTCCTTGCTCTGTTCTATTACCCTAACACACTTTGTATGGTATGGTCTGCCTGTACTGCACTGTCCCTTGGTACAGGTGACAATAATAAATCAAATAAAATCAAATAAAATAAAACTTCTTAAAGGTTGCAATGGTTCCCACCTCCACCTTCCTTTCAGACAGTGAGTTCCAGACACCCACCATCCTCTGAATGATAGATTTCTTCCCTAAATCCCCTCCAAACACTCTGCCCTTCATCTTAAATCTACACCCACTGAGTATTGTTTGAGGCTGGCCACTGCTAACAACTCTCCATTGTCTTTGTTTTGTCTGGGACCTATCGAGGGATCAGTGAAGGACACACCGCAGTCAAGTATTTCAATTTGATTATCATATGTAACTCGGTACAGTGAAATGTTTTGTTCTGCATGCAGTACAGGCAGATCACACCATACAAAGTGCATTCGGGTAATAGACCAGAGCGAGGGATACAATGTTACGGCTGCAGAGAAAAAGCGAGATCAACATTAAATTAGAAATCTGAGAGCTCCGTTCAGCTGTCTAATAACAGCGGGGAAGAAGCTGCTCTTGAATCTGTTGGTACGTGTGTTTAACCTCTTGTACCTCCTGCCTGATGGAAGAGGGTGGAAGAGATTCTAACCAGGATGGGAGGGGTCTTTGATGATGTTGGCTGCCTTCCCGAGGCAGTGGGAAGGGTAGATGGAGTCAGTGGGTGGGAGGCTGGTTGGTGTGATGGACTGGGCTGGGTTCACAGCTCTCTGTCGTCTCTTACCGTCCTGGGCAGAGCAGTTGCCGCACCAAACCGTGATACATCCGGATAGGATGCTTTCTGTGGTGCGTCCTTGTGGATGTGCTGAATTTCCTTAGCCTCCTGAGGAAGTAGTGGCGTTGTTGAGCTTTCCTGATAGTAGCATCAACATTGATGGACCAGAACAGATTGTTGGTGATCATCACTCCCAGGAACTTGATGCCCTTGACCATCTCCATCTCTGCACCATTGAGGCAGACAGTATTTGGCTAGGTTTGATGACTAGGGACCTTAGGGAGCTGGTCCACATCCATTCTTCCCCCCTCCCCCTGGCAAAAGTTGGAGTGGCCCCCATTGTCACCACCCACAGACTGTGAGTGATATCAGTCTCATGGGTGGAGTCAATGTCATGCAAACAGTAACCCCTTCAAAACCATGACCATAACCGCTGCCTACAGTACTGAGCCATGCAGACCCAGGTAACCCCAGTTGTATCTCAAAATGGGGGGTCACCACCAGCTAGGTCAGAAAGGGAAACACATTGAAAAGTCTATTTTATCTTCCTCTCAAATAGCCTCCGAACATTCACCATCCTGAGACACATTCAATTGTACCATAGCACAGCTCCTCCCTCGACATTGTTGGGATTATTTCATCCACTTTGCTCCCAATTCTCCACCTTCCCTCCTCTTAACGAGACCCGTTCACCGATTCATCCCTCCCTCAACTCCTCAAGACTCCATTTTCGGGGATCGACTGAAGTCTACAATCAAACACTGAATGCTGCCTCAACGCCATTTCCTCACACCTCACTTCCTCATGGCCGCTATTCCCAGACCCTCCTCCCGGAGGATGCTCACGCTGCCAATGTATGTCAGCCTTTTTCCTCAAGTGAAGAATCTCCGTGGCAGCCATCTTGGTTTGTCAGTCAGGGCCATCTCCTTCCTCTTGCCCCCTTAGGCTGTCGTTTTACACCACGTGCTCAGTCTGCATTGAAGAGACATGCTCACGATATCATCACTGTATCATAGCATGCCACCTGAGGTTCCAAAAGTTGCACACTCCATCTTACCTCAGTCCTCTTGAAGCATGAGTCTTGATCAGGAGAATGCTCCTCTATAATGGCTTAATGTTAGTCCAGACACTTATGTGCCTGAGAAGTGTAAATGTTTGGCTATCATAGTTAGTTGCAGTGAATGTCTGTTGGATTCTTCAATACCACAATATCCACGACACCTTCCAGGAGATAGCATAAACATCGGGTAAATGCCCACTTGGAGGCAAACTCACACCCGCCACCACCAATCACATTTGTCCCGTCCATTCTAAAGGCTGTGACATCCTACTGCACTCCTCAATCACACCGCCCCCTCCCCATTACGTCTTCCCCTGCATACTCAGAGGACCCATAACCTGCCCCTGGAACCTTCCAGAGGACCCAGGGAAATGACATCTTGCTTCTTTCTGCTTCATCTCCTGTAGAGTCTGACTCACTAATGTCCTTCAGGGAAGGAAACCACCACCCCTACCTGGTCTGGCCTACATGTGACTCCAGATCCACAGTGATGTGGTTGACTCTTAACTGCCCTCCGGGCAATTAGGGATGGACAGTAAATGCTGTCTAGCCAGCGAAACCCTCATCCTGTGAATGAATTAGAAGCAATCATGGAGTCAAATTCCCCCGGCCTCTGGAACTGCTCGGACGCCAGTAGCCATGCGGCTGGTGCAGCTACCATCCCCACGATGATTGATGATGTCACTTCCGCCCCCATCATGGCAGCTTCCACAGCCACTTCCGCCCCTCACAAATCCTCATGCACCACACATGACCTCACTTCCGTCCCTCACATCATCGCTGATGTGACACGCTCAGTGACTTCCGCCCCCTCCACTGCCGTGTTTGCCACCACTTCTGCCCCCACCAATGCCACTCACCTGCATTCTGCTGACATGTGCCCCGCAGATCCCACTGTCACCATTCCTGTCCCCCAGAACCCTGAGGGGAACACCACCCCTGCTCATGACTGCACCCCCACTCCCCCCACCACCACACCCACTCCAGTTACCGGGTCCGCCCCTACTCCCAGCTCCATACCCCACCAGATCCCAGCTCACAGCCCTGCCAAGTTTTCACCATCCCT
Source organism: Chiloscyllium plagiosum (assembly GCF_037043375.1). Taxonomy (NCBI): domain Eukaryota; kingdom Metazoa; phylum Chordata; class Chondrichthyes; order Orectolobiformes; family Hemiscylliidae; genus Chiloscyllium; species Chiloscyllium plagiosum. The sequence continues at coordinate 17,151,199 of NW_028270185.1, read as the reverse complement.
CCAGACCTCCCACTCACTGAGGACGAACGATCAGTCCTCAGCAAAGGACTCACCTTCATCCCCCTCCGTCCATGCATCAATGAATTTAATACACGCCATGACATCGAACAATTCTTCCGTCGCCTCCGCCTCCGAGCTTACTTTCACAATCAGGAGTCCCACCCACCTTCCGAGGACCCCTTCGCCCACCCCCACACACTGCATCCACCTGGACACTCCGCGCTGGCCTATTACCTGCCCTCGACCTCTTCATTTCCAACTGCCGCTGGGACATTAACTGCCTCAACCTGTCTACCCCCCTTCCCACACTCCAACCTCTCACCCTCACAACGCGCAGCCCTCCACCCCCTTTGCTCCAATCCCGACGTCACCATCAAGCCAGCAGATAAAGGGGGCGCAGTGGTAGTCTGGCGCACTGACCTCTATACCACTGAAGCCAGATGCCAACTCGAGGACACCTCCTCCTACTGCCCCCTCGACCATGACCATGACCCCAGCCCCCATCACCAAACCGTCATCTCCCATACTGTACAGAACCACATCACCTCAGGAGATCTCCCACCCACAGCTTCCAACCTCATAGTCTGGGAACCCCTCACCGCCCGGTTCTACCTCCTTCCCAAGATCCACAAGCCTGACCACCCTGGCCGACCCATTGTCTCAGCATGCTCCTGCCCCACTGAACTCATCTCTACCTACCTCAACAGTGTCCTATCCCCCCTAGTCCAGGAACTCCCCACATACATTCGAGACACCACCCATGCCCTCCACCTCTTCCAAGACTTCCGTTTCCCCCAACGCCTCATCTTCACCATGGACATCCAATCCCTCCACACCTCCATCCGCCATGACCAGGGCCTCCTAGCCCTCCATTTCTTCCTCTCCCAACGTCCCCAACAGTACCCTTCCACCGACACTCTCATTCGTTTGGCCTAACTGGTCCTCACCCTTAACAATTTCTCCTTCGAATCCTCCCACTTCCTCCAGACCAAAGGGGTAGCCATGGGCACACGTATGGGCCCCAGCTATGCCTGTCTCTTTGTTGGCTACGTAGAACAGTTGATCTTCCGTAATTACACCGGCACCACTCCCCACCTCTTCCTCCGTTACATTGATGACTGCATTGGCGCCACCTCATGCTCCCACGAGGAGGTTGAACAATTCATCAACTTCACCAACACATTCCACCCTGATCTTAAATTTACCTGGACCATCTCTGACACCTCCCTCCCCTTCCTGGACCTCTCCATCTCCATTAACAACGACCGACTTGACACCGACATTTTTTACAACCCACCGATTCCCATAGTTACCTGGATTACACCTCTTCCCACCCTACCTCCTGCAAAAATGCCATCCCGTATTCCCAATTCCTCCGCCTCCACCGTATCTGCTCCCAGAGGACCAGTTCTACCACAGAACACACCAGATGGCCGCCTCCTTTAGAGACCGCAATTTCCCTTCCCACGTGTTTAAAGATGCCCTCCAACGAATCTCGTCCACATCCTGCACCTCCGCCCTCAGACCCCACCCCTCCAACCGTAACAAAGACAGAACGCCCGGTGCTCACCTTCCACCCTACCAACCTTCACATAGACCAAATCATCCGCCGACATTTCCGCCACCTCCAAACAGACCCCACCACCAGGGATATATTTCCCTCCCCACCCCTTTCTGCCTTCTGCAAAGACCATTCCCTCCGTGACTACCTGGTCAGGTCCACGCCCCCCTACAACCCACCCTCCCATCCTGCCACCGCAGGAACTGTAAAACCTGTGCCCACACCTCCTCCCTCACCTCTATCCAAGGCCCTAAAGGAGCCTTCCACATCCATCAAAGTTTTACCTGCACATCCACCAATATCATCTATTGTATCCATTGCTCCCGATGCGGTCTCCTCTACATTGGGGAGACTGGACGCCTCCTAGCAGAGCACTTTAGAGAACATCTCCGAGACACCCGCACCAATCAACCACACCGCCCTGTGGCCCAACATTTCAACTCCCCCTCCCACTCTGCCGAGGACATGGAAGTCCTGGGCCTCCTTCACCGCCACTCCCTCACCACCCGACGCCTGGAGGAAGAACGCCTCATCTTCCGCCTCGGAACACTTCAACCCCAGGGCATCAATGTGGACTTCAACAGCTTCCTCATTTCCCCTTCCCCCACCTCACCCTAATTCCAAACTTCCAGCCCGCACTGTCCACATGACTTGTCCGGACTTGTCCTACCTGCCTATCTTCCTTTCTGCCTATTCACTCCACTCTCCTCTCTGACCTATCACCTTCATCCCCACCCCCATTCACCTATTGTACTCTTTGCTACTTTCTCCCCACCGCCACCCTCCTCTCATTTATCTCTCCACCCTGCAAGCACTCTGACTCTATACCTGATGAAGGGCTTTTGCCCGAAACGTCGATTTTCCTGCTCCTCGGATGCTGCCTGACCTGCTGTGCTTTTCCAGCACCACTCTAATCCAGAATCATGGAGTCATAGAGTCAGACAGCACAGAAACAGACCCTTCATTCTAACTTGTCCCTGCCAACCAAGTTCCCAAACTAAATTAGTCCCATTTACCTGCTTTTAGCCCATTTCCCTCTAAACCTTTCCTACTCATGTACCTGTCTAAATGTCTTAAATGTTGTCACTATAACTGCATCTACCACTTCCTTTGGCAGCTCGTTCCATATGTCAGCCACCCTCTGTGTAAAACGTTGCTCCTGGGGTCCATTTTAAGCATTTCCCACCTCGCCTTAAACCTATCTATGGGTGGCACGGTGGCACACTGGTTAGCACTGCTGCCTCCCTCCCTCTCACTACTCCCAGGGACCCAGGTCTGATTCCAGCCTCGGGCGACTGTCTGTGTGGAATTTGCACATTCTCCCCGTGTCTGCGTGGGTTTCCTCCGGGTGCTCCGGTTTCCTCCCACAGTCCAAAGATGTGCAGGTCAGGTGGATTGGCCATGCTAAATTGCCCCATAGTGTCCAAGGATGTGCAGGTTAGGGTGGATTGATCATGTTAAATTATCTCATAGTGTCCAGGGATGTACAGGTTAGGGAGATTAGCTGTGGGGAATGCAGGGTTACAGGGATGCATTGGGTCTGGGTATGATAGTCTTTGCAGGATTAGTGTGAACCCGATGGGCTGAATGGCCTGCTTCCACATTGTAGAGATTTTATGCCCTTGGTTTTGAAACTGGGAAAAGAGACCTTGACTATTCACCTTATCCAAGATTTTATAAACGTCACCCCGCAGCTGAACCAGTGAAAATAACCCCAGCCTATCCAGCCTCACCTTATAACTCAATCCTCTAATCCTGGTAACATCTTGGTAAATCATTTCTGAACGCTGTCCAATTTAATAATATCTTCTGACTGTAATATAACGGGATGAAACAGGAACTGAGACGGCAGCTTTGTGCAACCAGCCAGGTCACAACATGACCCTGGTCATTGTCCTCAAGTTTGTCTCCCCGCCCACCAATCTCCCCCTCCCCCACTCTGACCTCTCTGCCCCCCGGTCTGCAACACTGCCCTACTGAGGCTCAATGCCAGCTCGAGATACTCATCATTTGTCTGGACTTGAAGGTGCTGTAGGACATTCGAGGAAGAGGGGATGAAGCTATGACCTGTAAGGTTCCAAGAGGTCCTAGACAATAGAGATGCAGGACATACCACCAGCACTTCACCGGAGACTCTCATGGAGGACGTCACCCAGTCATGGTGAAGAAACATCTGAAGACAAGCCTTCCAGCTCAGCGAGCTAAGTTACATTTATCATCAACCAATCTTCTCAAACATCAAAGCAATCTCTGAAAAGTTCAAATCAGCAATTTCTCGCACTGTAAGATTGTAAGGTAAAGCAGCAGATTTAGGCCAGTCAGCCTAAATGGTTCTCAACTCCATTCTGCCCATGACCCTTTATTAATCAGGATCTCTATTCCTGTCTTAAAAACAGTCAATGACCTGGCCTCCACGGTCCATGCAATATTGTGAGAGGGTCGATCCGCTCAGTGGCAGCTGTATTGTCTGAGACGCACTGCACAAATTCACCAAGGATCGGCAGCCAGCACAATCCAAACCCAGGACCACGCCCATCCAGAAGGACCAGGGCAGCAAGGGGGCGGCACGGTGGTTAGCACTGCTGCCTCACAGCGCCAAGGACCCGGGTTCGATTCCAGCCTTGGGGCAAACGGCTGTGTGGAGTTTGCCCGTGTCTGTGTGGGTTTCCTCCGGGTTCTCCAGTTTCCTCCCACAGTCCAAGGATGTGAGGGTTAGGCGGATCATCCATGGTGTCCTGTGATATTCAGATTAGGTGGATTGGCCATGGGAAATACAGGGCTACAGGGATAGGATGGGGGACGGATCTGGGTGGGATACCCTTCAGAGGGTCGGTGTGGACTCGAAGGGTAGAATGGCCTGCTTCCACGCTGTAAGATTCTACAAAATACATGGGAACACCACCCCCTGCAAGTTCCCCTCCAAGCAATTCACCATCCCGACTTGGAAATATATCAGCATTTCTTCAGTGTCGCTGGGTCGAAGTCCTGGAATTCCCACCCTCAGGGCATTGTGGGTTTACCTACAGCACATGGACTGCGGCGGTTCAAGGAAGGCAGCTCATTCCAGCCGGGAAGGAACAAATGACTTCCCTCTGCTCCAATTATACATTCTCCTCAGCAGCTAACGCTCTGACAAACGAAGGCAACATTTATACTAATTTACTGACCACGGAACCTCAAAACAGTTTCACGAGGCAGTCTGAAGGATTTTACGATGTAATTATTGCCATTAGAAAGGTCAGTGTTTGTTTGTTGCAGTGTTTGAGTTTCGCTGTCGATCACAAAGTACTTCACAGACGTGTGGATGTCCATACAGAAAGTTTCAGGATAACAGCTTACGAACTGCGGCATTGGGAAATGAGTCAATTTGCGTCATCAATGATTGAACAATGAAATGTTGTTTGGACAGCTCACAGTTGGTCCCATGCAGATCGCTGCTGGTAATTGAGAAATAATACTTCCAATCTAGAATATTAAATGGGGAATTCCTCCAAGTTGTCTGACATGTGCAAGACATTAGAGTCTTGGCACCTCTACAGTGTGGAAGCAGGCCATTCGGCCTAACAAGTCCACACAGACCCTCTGAAGAGCATCCCACCCAGACCCACTCTATCTCTGTAACCCTGCATTTTCCCTGGCCAATTCACCCTAACCTTCCCACCTTTGGACTGTGGGAGGAAACCGGAGCACCCGGAGGAAACCCACGCAGACACGGGGAGAAAGTGCAAACTCCACACAGACAGTCACCCCGAGGCCGGGTCCCTGGCACCGTGAGGCAGCAGTGCTAACCACTGAACCACCGCGTGGAATAATCAGATCGACTGTGATGTTGCCGAATGGGCAGGGCAGGCCAGAGGAGCCAAATGGCTTACTCCTGTTCCAAATTCACAGGTTCTGGGACCTGATTAGATTACATTACAGTGTGGAAACAGGCCCTTCGGCCCAACAAGTCCACACCGACCCGCCGAAGCGCAACCCACCCATACCCCTACATTTACCCCTTACCTAACACTACGGACAATTTAGCATGGCCAATTCACCTGACCTGCACTTCTTTGGACTGTGGGAGGAAACCGGAGCACCTGGAGGAAACCCACGCAGACACGGGGAGAATGTGCAAACTCCACACAGTCAGTCGCCTGAGGCGGGAATTGAACCCGGGTCTCTAGCGCTGTGAGGCAGCAGTGCTAACCACTGTGCCACCGTGCCGCCCACCTGATGGTCATGCTGGAATTGCTAGGTTTGCAAAGCAGTGTGGCTGTGAACAGGTTAAGTGCGGAAACCGGACAGAGGAATCTACTTTACTGTACAAGGGATCCTTCACCTCCATCAATGAACGTGAAAAGAAAATCCTCACATCTTGGAAGAGGAAAAAAAATCAGTCAGCCAGCCTGCCACATGTGACAAAATGTGTCTTGAAGAGGGGTTTGTGCCGTCCTGTTTCTCTTCAAAACCTGGTGCTGAGATGTCAGCTCCACGGGAAACAGAGTAAATAGCTTTGAGACAGTTTTAAAGTTAGACAAAAAGAAGCATGAGTAGGTGCAGTCGGGCCCACACAGACCCAGGGTTTTAGGTTTTGCTTTCAGTTATTGAAGTTGGAATTGAAGCCACTAGATATCTCTCTCTCTCTGTCTCTCTCTCTCTGCCTCTCCCTCACTCTCTCTCTGCCTCTCTCTCACTCTCACTCTCTGCCTCTCTCTCTCCCTCTCTCTCTCTGTCTCTCTCTCTCTCTCTGTCTCTCTCTCACTCTCTCTCTCTCTGCCTCTCTCTCTGCCTCTCTCTCACTCTCTCTCTCTGCCTCTCTCTCTCTGTCTCTCTCTCACGCTCTCTCTGCCTCTCTCTCTCCCTCTCTGTCTCTCTCTCTCTCTGCCTCTCTCTCAATCTCTCTCTCTGCCTCTCTCTCACTCTCTCTCTGTCTCTCTCTCTCTCCCTCTCTCTCTGTCTCTCTCTCTCTGCCTCTCTCTCACTTTCTCTCTGCTCTCTCACTCCCTCTCTCTCTGTCTCTCTCTCTCTGCCTCTCTCTCACTCTCTCTCTCTGCCTCTCTCTCACTGCCCCTCTCTCTCCGTCTCTCTCTCTGTCTCTCTCTGCCTCTCTCTGTCTCTCTCTCTCTGCCTCTCTCTCTCACTCTCTCTCTCTCTCTCTCTCTGCTTCTAGTTTCATTCTCTCGGTGTCGCTTCTCCTGGACTGCAGGAGGTCACCAGTGGGGGAATATCTGCTTTGCTGAATTTGCCTTTGCCAAGGGTGTGTTTATGGGATGCTGCTATGTTGGAACTATTGATGAGTTGTAGCGAAAAAAAAAATATCATTTTGTTAAGTATCTCAGTAGAGTTCAACTTATGCCAATTCTTTTTTTTTTGTTTGTGTTTAACTGTGGTTTTAGCATAAAGTTTTGCTTAAAGCTGAGTCGTTTGGCCAACCGAATTGCATCTGAAAAACATGCCTTTAAATAGGATAAAAGTTAGGGTATCTAATGTTTTGAAGGGGTTTGGTCTAGTCCATAATGCACGTCAGCACCAGAAATGCCTCCTGGCATTCTATCCTGCATCCAATAAAGACACGAATTCCACTGAGGTTCATCCAACCTCGTGAAGGGTTAACACTCGAATTAGATCACATTGATTTCAAACAGTATCCCATCTATGACCTTACCCTGCCTTTATCAACTTGACAACAGAAACCACAACCTCTGTGCATCTTGGGGTTGCTGAAAAATATACATTTTATTTTATATTCTTGTCCTGTTGATGGATGGAACTGTTTTAGCGAACACTTTATTTATTTTTCATCTCTTTACCCGAATGATTTTGTACAATTTGTTTATTCCAGAAACGAAAGAAGGAATAGTAAATTGCGGGAGTGTGTTAAGTTCACTCTGTGACTCAAATGGAGGCCGGGGGAGTGGATACAAGATTGTCTAATCCAGGTTGCAGTCCCACCATTGTGTCTCCTAACATATTGCCCTGGTCACTGAGGGGGAAGTGGAGCATGACTGCCCCCTGCTGACAAAGTAATTTCTTCCATTAACAACTTCAAAAAAAAACCCAGCAGGACTCTCCATCACTTCACTCTGGGACAGGACTGTGAGGGGAAAACAGCACCACAACGCCTGGGGAGTGAGGCCTCCAATTAACTTGGGGCCTGGTGACTGTCATTGACCCATTCACTTTGATCATCATTCCATCATTAACCAAGTGTCTGGTCAACCAGATTAATCTGTTTACTCCCACTGACCCAATCACTGTCACTAACCCAGCAACTGGTTACTATTGTTAACCTGGTTATTTCACTAACCCAGTGCCTGGTCACCATCATTAACCTGGTCAATGTCACTAACCTGTCACCTGGTCACCGTCATTAACCTGGTCCCCGTCACTAACCTGTGTCTGATCACTGTCATTAACCTGGAAACCCTCACAATGGGCGGCACGGTGGCACAGTGGTTAGCACTGCTGCCTCACAGCGCCAGAGACCCGGGTTCAATTCCCACCACAGGCGACTGACTGTGTGGAGTTTGCACATTCTCCCCGTGTCTGCGTGGGTTTCCTCCGGGTGCTCCGGTTTCCTCCCACAGTCCAAAAATGTGCAGGTCAGGTGAACTGACCATGCTAAATTGACCATTGTGTTTAGGTAAAGGGGTAAATGTAGGGGAATGGGTCTGGGTGGGTTGTTCTTCGGAGGGTCGGTGTGGACTTGTTGGACTGAAGGGCCTGTTTCCGCACTGTAATCTAATCTAAAATACAATCATTAACCCAGTGCCTGGTCACTGCCCCTAATGCAGTGACTGATCATTGCCATTAATCTGGTCACCCTCACAATTATTAACCCAGCATCTGGTCACAATAACTAACCTGGTCACTGTCACTAACCCAGTGCCTGGTCACCATCATTAACCTGGTCCCTGTCACTAACCTAGTATCTGATCATTGTCATCAACCTAGTCACTGTCACTAACCTGTGTCTGATCACTGTCATTAACCTGGAAACCCTCACAGTCATTAACCCAGTGCCTGGTCACTGTCATTAACCTGGTCACTCACTAATGCAGTGATTGATCATTATCATTAATCTGGTCACCCTCATAATTATTAACCCAGCGGCTAGTCACCATAACTAACCAGGTCACTGTCACTAATCTGGTTCCAGGTTCACTGTCATTAACCTAGTCACTGTCACTAACTTGGTGCCTGGTCACTATCATTAACCCAGTGTCTGATACTGTTGTTAACCTGGTTACCCTCACAGTCATTAACCTGGTGCCTATTCACTGTCATTAACCAGCACCCAGTTATTGTTTAATGCTTGATGTCCCCTCAATCTCCACCTCACTGCCCTCGCCCTGCCACGTCTCAGTTTGTTGGCCTTGTGTAGATTCTTGAGCCTCCCCTCTCGACAGATCAGCTCTTCAACAGACAACACAACAACAGAGAGCAAAAATAAACAAAAAACGTTCACCATACCCTAGTTGGTTAGTGCCGTGCGTTAAAGCTATGGCGGAACCCTGGTTACAGTCACCCAGCAACATGGACTACTCTGGTACAGTAACCTAGCAACAGAACTACCCTGGTTACAGTCACCCAGCAACAGGGACTACCCTGGTTACAGTGACCCAGCAACACGGACTATCCTGGTACAGTAACCTAGCAACAGGACTACCCTGGTTACAGTAACCTAGCAACAGGGACTACCCTAGTACAGTAACCTAGCAACAGGACTACCCTGGTTACAGTCACCCAGCAACAGGGACTACCCTGGTTACAGAGACCCAGCAATAGAGCCTACCCTGGTTACAGTAACCTAGCAACAGGGACTACCCTGATTAAAGTCACCCAGCAACAAGGACCACTGTGGCACAATGTGTCAGCACAGGAGGAAGGGCCGTGCCACTCTGTGATAACGCTGAGACATGGGGATCAGGAACACACACGAGGCGACCTGCTGGAACCACCTCTCCTAGGTGCTGTTTATAAATAAACAGAATGACAATTGGTTAAACTGGTTAATAGCCCAATCACTCAATATTTTCTGGGCTCTTTTCAGGTTTTTAATAAGTTTGGAGTCTTGTATGCTGGCTAAAATAAAACCCAGGTTGAAATGAATGAGCTTTATTGTCACATGTACTCACATGAAAATCATATCTCACAAACTTGATTGAGTGTTTTGAAGAAATAACACAGGGGATTGTTGAGGTCAGAGCAGTGGACATGATCTACTTTGCTTACAGTAAAGCGTACGACAAGGTTCCCCATGGGAGACTGGTTAGCAAGGTTAGATCACATGGAATACAGGGAGAACTAGCAATTTGGATACAGAACTGGCTCAAAGGTAGAAGACAGAGGGTGGTGGTGGTGGAGGGTTGTTTTTCAGACTGGAGGCCTGTGACCAGTGGAGTGCCACAAGGATTGGTGCTGCGTCCACTACTTATAAATGATTTTGATGTGAGCATAAGAGGTACAGTTAGTAAGTTTGCAGATGATACCAAAATTGAAGGTGTAGTGGACAGCAAAGAGGGTTACCTCAGATTACAACAGGATCTTGACCAGATGGGCCAATGGGCTGAGAAGTGGCAGATGGAGCTTAATTCAGATAAATGCGAGCTGCAGCATTTTGGGAAAGCAAACCTTAGCAGGACTTATACACTTAATGGTAAGGTCCTCGGGAGTGTTGCTGAACAAAGAGACCTTGGAGTGCAGGTTCATAGCTCCTTGAAAGTGGAGTCGCAGGTAGATAGGATAGTGAAGAAGGCGTTTGGTATGCTTTCCTTTATTGGTCAGAGTATTGAGTACAGGAGTTGGGAGGTCATGTTGCGGCTGTACAGGACATTGGTTAGGCCACTGTTGGAATGTTGCATACAATTCTGGTCTCCTTCCTATCAGAAGGATGTTATGAAACTTGAAAGGGTTCAGAAAAGATTCACAAGGATGTTGCCAGGGTTGGAGGATTTGAGCTATAGGGAGAGGCTGAATAGGCTGGGGCTATTTTCCCTGGAGCGTCAGAGGCTGAGGGGTGACCTTATCGAGGTTTATAAAATCATGAGGGGCATGGATAGGATAAATACACAAGGTATTTTCCCTGGGGTGGGGGAGTCCAGAACTAGAGAGCATAGGTTTAGGGTGAGAGGGGAAAGATATAAAAGAGACCGAGGAGGTAACTTTTTCACGCAGAGGGTGGTACGTGTATGGAATGATCTGCCAGAGGATGTGGTGGAGGCTGGTACAATTACAACATTTAAAAGGCATCTGGATGGGTATATGAATAGGAAGGGTTTGGAGGAATTTGGACCGTGTGCTGGCAGGTGGGACTAGATTGGGTTGGGATGGATGAGTTGGACTGAAGGGTCTGTTTCCATGCTGTGCATCTCTAATACTCTATGACTCTGTGAATCCAGTGAAAAGTTTACAATCACCACTTATGGCACCATCTTAGGTACAAAGGTGCCTGGGTACAGTTTCTTCAGTACAAATCCTTTGGAAAAAATATGGAAACTTAAAAGAAATATGGCATTCACAATAACAGTCTGTCTAACCCAGTCAATGGCAGCACCTAGCCTCCTGTCTGAGCTAGGCCTTCAATCACCATGAGGCCTGAAAGCCATGCTGAGGCCTCGCTGGGCTGGGAGACCTCCAGGCCAGGCCAGGAGAGCAGCACCCTGGGCCAAGAGGACGCCACACCGTGTCAGCGCTGAGGCCGAGAGCCCAAACCCACGCTGAGGCCATTTGTTCAGCACCTTGCTGAGAAGAAAGAAGAGAAAGATAACGAGAAAAAATTATACACACTGTCGGGATTCTATGATTTAAAAAAAGGAAAGAGACGGATGGAGCAGATGAGCTCCGGCTGAAGCGCCCTACTCCGCCGCCATCTTGGAATGCAATGAGGGCACCGCGTTGAGCTGCAGGGTAGCCATTATGACAATGGCGGAATGAACTGGAAGGTTCCATTGTGGAAAGATTGTCCGCCAGTGTCAGTGTGTATGTGCACAATGTCAATGTCCACCTCAGGGGCCTGCCCCGGCCTAGGAATGGGGCCATCGACTAGTCCGGGCAATGGACCTTGGAGGGAGGGGTCATAGCTCCCCTCTTCCACAGTTATCCTTGGAGATGGAGCACAAGGTGGCCACTGTTATGAAGATGTGGGTGTACCTTTAGAGAGTGAAGGACTTGGCAAGTATACCAAGTGCTGGAGAACTTACAAAGTAACATTTGATTCAGAGCAAACAGCACTCGCTGAGTTGCTATGAGACAAAAACACAAATTTGAATTCGGCCAATCAGTTTAAATTATACCCAGAGAAAAAAATCAAACTCAAATCCTGTTTGAATTGAGTATATTGACAATCTTAAAAGCCAATGACACAATCTGATGTTTTGGGGCTATAAGACCGGGGAAAATTGAACAGTTGAGAGGAGAACTGCCAACCCCAGCATGTAAACAGACTGCCTGAAAATAGCGCTCTTAAAAGCTATCTTTTCAATCAGTAATTGGTGACGCAGAAATTCCTAAGAAGAAGAAAAGAAGACACAGGAAGATCTGAATAGAAACACGAAAGCTCCCTGGTTTTGAGATAAGAAGGGTGGTTTTGTAAATCTTAACTGGGAGTTTTATCAGACGAGTATTATAAAAGGGAAGGTAACAGATAGGTTAGAGGAAGGAGTTGTAAATCGTAGTGAGTTAATTTGTGCTTAATAGTGGTTAGTTAGCTCCTTGAAAGTGGAGTCGCAGGTAGATAGGATAGTGAAGAAGGCGTTTGGTATGCTTTCCTTTATTGGTCAGAGTATTGAGTACAGGAGTTGGGAGGTCATGTTGCAGCTGTACTGGACATTGGTTATGCCACTGTTGGAATATTGTGTGCAATTCTGGCCTCCTTCCTATTAGAAAGATGTTGTGAAACTTGAAAGGGTTCAGAAAAGATTTATAAGGATGTTGACAGGGTTGGAGGATTTGAGATATTGGGAGGCTGAATAGACTGGGGCTGTTTTCCCTGGAGCGTCGGAGGCTGAGGGGTGACCTTACAGAGGTTTACAAAATTATGAGGGGCATGGATAGGAAAAATAGACAAAGTATTTTCCCTGGGGTTGGGGAGTCCAGAACTAGAGGGCATAGGTTTAGGGTGAGAGGAGAAAGATATAAAAGAGACCTAAGGGGCAACATTTTCGCACAGAGGGTGGTACGTGTATGGAATGAGCTGCCAGAGGAAGTGGTGGAGCCTGGTACAATTGCAACATTTAGGAGGCATTTGGATGGGTATATGAATAGGAAGGGTTTGGAGGGCCAAGTGCTGGCAGGTGGGACTAGATTGGGTTGGGATATCTGGTCGGCATGGCCGGGTTGGACCGAAAGGTCTGTTTCCATGCTGCACATCTCTATGACTCTATGACTCTAATTATTCTCTGTTATACTTTAAGAAATAAAGTTGTTTATTTTTACTTTAAATAGTTCTTGGCCTCTCGAATTTTTACAGATTACTGCACAGGCTAAATCTTTTCTCTGTTGATTATTTGACTGCTAAATAGGCACTGTCCCAAAATCATAACATTCTATAGACACATAGAGTCATAGAGTGACTTAGTGACAGGATACCAGCCTCTTGTGGAGTTAATTCAACCCCCCGTGATCCATTATTACATTAGATTCTGTGGTGCACCTCTACCTCCCACTACTGGAGACATGTTGAACTGCTCATTTAGTTTGAGAGAGACTCAGAGTTTTCACTGATGGCCCTTTGGCCCATCTAGTCTATGTCAGCCATCAAACATCCATGATCCCACTTTCCAACTGCTGCCCTGTAGCCTTGCGCATCCAAATAATTCTCTTTAATCTTTCACACGACGAGGGCATTGGTGGCAAGGCTAGCATCTGTTGTCCATCCCTAATTGCCTTTGAAGTGAGTGTCTGGCTAGGCCCACTTCAGAGGGTAGTTAAGGGTCGACCGCATCACTGAGGGTCTGGAGTTACGTGCAGACCAGACCGGTAGAGGAAGGTAGTGTTCCCAAAATTTCCTATTATTCATTCATGGGATGAGGTCATCACTGCATTTATTGGCCAGGGGGCAGTTAAGAGTCAAACACATCGCTGTGGGTCTGGATCACATGTAGGCCAGACCCTTCCCTGAGTGAACCGGATGGGTTTTTCCCAACAATCGACATCAGAGTCACCATGAGACTCCAAATGCCAGATTTTTATTCCATTCCAATTCCACCACCTGCCATGTTGGGATTTGAACCCAGGTCCCCCCAGAATGTTACCTGGGTCTCTGGATTAACAGTTCAGCGATAATACCACTCTGGCCAATTGGGAACCAGATGGGGTTTTACCACCAATCAACCCTTTAGATTTCAGTTCCACGTTTCATGAACTGATTTTGAATTGTACCAGTTTCTGGTGTGGGATTTGAACCCGTGTGCTAATGGATTACTTGTCCAGGAACATTACCGCCACAGCACCGTCTCCCCAAGTGCAACATAAAATACCCAATCCTCATGGAGAATCTGCTCTGGTGAGCATACCTCACCTCCATTGGCCCAGGAGGCTATTAACCCACCTGCTAGTGACCCCCTGGAGAAAGGATAGTGAGTCGACCATGGTGGCTGAGCTGATTGGGGGCATCAGGCAGGTCAAGTGGACAAAGACGGCTCCATGCTTGAACTGCGGCTGGAGCTGCTGGGTCTGGTACAGAAGGTCCCACAGCAGTGGACTTGGACGGTCACCAAAAGATTGCTTCAGTGACCCGGTGAGGTCAGAGGTGGAGCCGAACTCGAGGGAGGGCTCTCCCCTTATGTAGCTTATCCTGGGCAAAGAGACCCAGGGGACAGTTGGACTTAGCCTTAGGATTTCTCTTTCTTAATTCCTTAAGGCATTGACATTTAGTGCCCCTCCCGAACTGCCCTCAAGAAACATCTTCCGAACCCATGACCTCTAACCTCTGGAAGGACAAGGGCAGCAGATCCATGGGAACACCGCCCCCCCCCCCCCCCCCTCCCCGCAAGTTCCCCTCCGTGCCACTCACCATCCCGGCTTGGAAATATATCGCAGTGTCGCTGGGTCAGAATCCTGGAATTCTCTCCCTCAGGGCATTGTGGGACAACCCACAGCACATGGACTGCAGCGGTTCAAGAAGGCAGCTCACCCCCCGCCTTCTCAAGGGGGCAACTAGGGACGGGGCAATAGGGGCTGGTCCACGCCCTGTGATTAAACAAAGAAATGTCCTGTTGGTTGGAGAAAGGGAAGGTGGTCTCACTGGAGGGGGAAGGGTGTAGACATCACCTTCTGTGGAAAGGGTGTGGCGTCATTGTACTCCAAGTCGGTCAATTTGGACCGTCTGGCCGGTTTGCAGTTTGAGGCAACACGTTGGGGAATTTGCGGAGTCGACAGTGCAGAAAAAGATGGCCTGGGCAGTGCAGAAGGAACCTCATACTAACACAATCTCAACGGGCAACAGGGTACCACAGGTCCCTCCCCAACCAGTCAGCACCCCGTGACAGATATCACTCCTTGTCTTCCTTCGCTTAGATTATATTGTCTCTGAGGGGAAAAGAACGGGAAAAAAAATGGATGTGGCAACTTCTCATGAGGTCTGGGACTTGCTTTCTCAAAATGTGTTTCCTGTTACAGTGTCCGGTTATGTGATACACTTCCTTCCTGTGTGCACTGGACTCTTGGTAACCATGACGATTCTCTGAAACCCAGCGGAGACCCTGACGTTTATCATTTAAAGCGACCGGGTGTTGCTGGACTGGACGCAATGATCAAAGATTGGTAGCGGGCTGTTACATCCGCATGAATAAAGAACCAAATCCTTGCCCATTCTCTCCCAATGCACAGGGTTCACAGGGAGGGCAAATCAGGGCAGGACTTGTACACCTAATGGTAAGGACCTGGGGAGTGTTGCTGAACAAAGAGACCTTGGGGTGCAGGTTCATAGCTCCTTGAAAGTGGCAGTACAGGGAGACAAAGTAGTTTGGTATGCTTGCTTTTATTGGTCAGTGCATTGAATATAGGAGTTGGGACTTCATGTTGCGGCTGTACGGGACATTAGTTAAGTCACTTGTGGAACACTGTGTGCAATTCTGGTCTCCCTGCTATAGGAAGGATGTTGTGAAACTTGAAAGGGTTCAGGAAACGTTTACAAGGATGTTGCCAGGGAAAGATTGAACAGGCTGGGGCTTTTTTCTCTGGAGCGTCGGAGGCTGAGGGGTGACCTTATAGAGGTGTATGAAAATCATGAGGGGCACGGATAGGGTGAACAGACAAGGCCTTTTTCCTGGGGTGGGGGAGTCCAGAACTAGAGGGGCATAGGTTTAGGGTGAGAGGAGAAAGATATAAAAGGGACCTGAGGGGCAACTTTTTCACCCAGAGGGTGGTACGTGTCTGGAATGAGCTGCCAGAGGAAGTGGTGGAGGCTGGTACAATTACAGCATTTGAAAGGCATCTGGATGGGGACATGAATGGGAAGGGTTTAGAGGGATATGGGCCAAATGCTCGCAAATGAGACTAGATTAATTTAGGATATCTGGTCAGCATGGACTGGTTGGACTGGAGGATTGTTCCCGTGCTGTACATCTCTATGACTGTATGCAGGCAGCCTTTCTACTGGTCTGTAAAATCTCCCAGATCTTACAAACAAAATTTCGATTGATTGAGTCCTCAATCTGGAACAGTACGGTGGGAGTGTTGCATTGTTGAAGGCGCCATTTTGAGATGTTAAATCGACATCCCGTCATCTTCAGGCTGCCCCTCCCAGTAAGGCCCTGTTGGCATGGCGATGTTTCCTAACATAAAGGTCCTACCAGATTATTCTAAAAGTGCAGGGGGGGCTCTCACTGGCGCAGATTATTAGATTGCTGCTCGTGGGATCTTGCTGTGCACAATTGGCACCCACGTTTCCTACATCTCAGACATATACCATTGGCTGCATGGTGTTTAGGGATGTCCCTGGGGAATGAAAAGTGGTGTGAGGATGTCAGTCCTTATTTGGGGATAAAATCCCAATGAATCAGTCATTCAGCAAAGGCACTACAGGTAAACGCAGGCTTAGAAATGATGGGAACCAATTTAGAATCCCATCAGTGTGGAAACAGGCCATTTGTCCCATCAAGTCCACACCAACCCTCCGAACAGCACCCCACCCAGACCCATCCTCCTACCCCATACCTGTAACCCTGCACTTCCCATGGCTAACCCACCTGGCCTGCACATCCCTGGGCACTATGGGTAAATTCCCATGGCCCATCCACCCTAACTTGCCATCTTTGGTCAGTGGGAGGAAACCGGAGCACCCGGAGGAAACCCACACAGACGCGGGGAGAATGTGCAAACACCACACAGACAGTCGCCCAAGGTGGGAATCAAACTCAGGTCTCTGGTGCTGTGAGTCCTGCTCTGACCTGTGACCCCAGCTCTGACCTGTGACCCCAGTTCTGACTGGTAACCCCAGCACTGGACAGTGACCCTGCTCTGACCTATGACTGCAGTTCTGACCAGTAACCCCAGTTCTGACCTGTGACCCCAGCTCTGACCTGTGACCCCAGCTCTGACCAGTAACCCCAGCTCTGACCTGTGACCCCAACTCCAACCTATGACCCCAGCTCTGCCCTGTGACCCCAGCTCTGACTGGTAACCCCAGCACTGGACAGTGACCCCTGCTCTGGACAGAAATGGACAGTGACCTCAACAATAGGCAGTGACCCCAGCGTTTCCCACTCCCTCCTTGTTCTTGCCTCTCAAGAACATGTCCCTTGATGAAGACGCTGAAGGGCAGGGCCACACCCAACAACTGAAATATAGCGGCAACCTGCAGCAGAAACGTGCATCTCAGCATCCGTCCCTGATTTTAATTGGGGAGTATTTTCGATTTGTTCGCCTGACCTTCGCTCTGTCAGTCAGAGGCCTGGTAACTGCCTTCTCTCCTGGTCTAATTCTGGCCTCCTATACCTGACTCAGGGCCAATACCTCCACAGCTTCCAATCCACACCTCTCCGCTCCTTAAAACGCTCCACTTGGCACCATAGAATCCCTACAGACTGGAAACAGACCATTCGGCCCATTGCATCCGCACTGACCCTCTGAAGAGCAACCTACCCAGACCCAACCCCTCCCCATCCTATTCCTATAACCTTGCTTTCTCAATGGCTGACCCACCTGACTTGCACGTCTTTGGACTGTGGGAGGGAACCCAGACAGACATGGGGAGAACGTGCAAACTCTACACAAGCAGTCGCCCGAGGCTGGAATCGAAACCAGGTCCCTGACGCGGTGGGTCCAAGGATGGGCAGGTTAGGGTGGAATGGCCATGCTAAATTGCCCATAGTGTCCAGTCTAGGTGGGTTACAGGGATGGGATGCTCTTCAGTGTTGCCATCTCACTGGGCCAGATAGCTCCTTTCCACATTGTAAGGATTCTATAATCTTGCCTCAACATTCAATGGTGTTACCATCATTGAATGCCCACGGTTAACATCCCAGAGTTAGTATTGACCAGAAGCTAAATAGGACTAGCCATATTGGATTCGCGACAGGGTGGTAACAGGCCCTTCAGCCCAACAAGGCCACACCAACCCTCCGGAGAGTAACCTGCCCAGACCCATTCCCCTACCTTATATTTACCCCTGACTAACGCACCCAGTACTATGGGATAATTTAGCATGGTCAATTCACCCTAACCTATACATCTTTGGACTGTGGGAGGGGGAGGAAACCCACGCAGACACAGGGGGAATGTGCAAACTCCACACAGACAGTCGCCCGAGGCTAGAAATGAATCCAGGTCCCTGGCACTGAGAGGCAACAGTGCCAGCCACAGCGCCACTATATAAATATAGTGGCTACAAGATCATGTTAGAGACTGGGAATCCTGCAGCGAGTAACTCCCCTCCTGACTCCCCAAAGCCTGTCCACCATCTACAAGGCACGAGTCAGGAGTGTGAGGGAATACTCCCCACTTGCCCCTGGATGGGGGCAGCTCCAACAACACACTGCTCTACCTGACAAATATAATCACCAAAGCGAGAGTCAAATCCTAAATCTGCCCCTTTGACAGTGGGAATGATGAGCTTAAAGGTTAATCCCATTACATAACAAAATAGCAGAGGTTCCCACCTACAAAAACCAACACAGCAGCTCAACGGAATAAAACAGGGAGCTGGTGTGTGCTGGAGATCAGCAACAACAACAGAAATTGCTGCAGAAACTCTGTGGGAAGCACGCAGTGTTAACATGTCAGAACTGACCACACGTCAGCACCTTACTAATGCACCTAACACTCTGGGTAACTTAACATGGCCAATCCACCTGACCTGCACATCTTTAGACTGTGGGACACAGGTTCAGCTGCGTTGTCTTTAAGCAGGTGGCTCAGTGGTTAGCACTGCTGCCTCACAGCCCCAGGGTCCTGGGTTCGATTCCTGCCTCAGGCGACTGTCTGTGTGGCATTTGCACGTTTGCCTCGTGTCTGTGTGGGTTTCCTCCCACAGTCCAAAGATGTGCAGGTCAGGTGGATTGGCCGTGCTAAATTGCCCCATAGTGTTAGGTGCATTTGCAAACATAGGGTAGGGGAATTGGTCTGGGTGGGTTAATCTTTGGAGGGTCGGTGTGGACTTGTTGGGCTGTTTACACACTGTAGAGAATCTAAATGAGTAAATGAATCTCCATTCCCTCAGTTGAGAGATTAGTTGCTTTCTAAACTTCATCATGATGCACTGGGCAGATTCCTGCTTCTGACTTGGAGGCTCAGTGGTTAGCACTGCTGCCTCCCAGCACTAGGGACCCAGGTTCGATTCCAGTCTCGGGCAACTGTCTGTGTGGAGTTTGCACATTCTCCCCGTGTCTGCGTGGGTTTCCTCCGGGTGCTCCGGTTTCCTCCCACAGTCCAAAGATGTGCAGGATGGGGTGGATTGGCCGTGCTAAAGCATCCTTAGTTCCTGGGGATGTGCAGTTTGGGTGGGCTAGCCATGGGAAATTACAGGGATAGGGTCGGGGGCTGAGTGTGAGTGGGATGCGCCCTAAAGGGTCGGTTGGACCTGATTCTATGACTCTTTCTAGTTCGCCTATAGCAGACGGTGGGGAAAGGGTTTCCTGATCGGCAAAGCTCAGCTTTCTCATGACATACTTCAGGGATGTCGCCATGGGAACAAGCGTGTCGCACCATCGAGGGGAAGGAAGGGAATTTCTGGGAAGCTGAACCAAGCATAAGTAAACTGCTTCACTCGAGACAGACACCAGGTGGCAGCTTTGCACAATTCTGTAAAACACTCATGATGTGGAGACGCCGGTGTTGGACTGGGCTGTACAAAGTTAAAAAATCACACAAGGAGAAAGTGAGGACTGCAGATGCTGGAGATCAGAGCTGAAAATGTGTTGCTGGAAAAGTGCAGCAGGTCAGGCAGCATCCAAGGAGCAGGAGAATCAACGTTTCGGGCATGAGCCTGAAGAAGGGTTCAGCTAAAAATCACATTTTCAGCTAAAAATCACACAACACCAGGTTATAGTCCAACAGATTTAATTGGAAGCACTAGCTTTCGGAGAGGTGTCATTTCCCCAGATTATCCATTAGGCATTGATTCCAATGCTATAAATCCTTTCATTTAACTGGCTTCACTTCACTCATCAGGGAGATGAGGGACACCCATCGTACCCTGGACTCAGAAGATCATTGGGTTATTTCAGCTCAGTTGACAAGACAGTGCAGCGCTGGTGGAGTGCTGCCCTGCCAGAGGTGCACCTTGCAGATAAGGCAATACCAGTTGATGAACAACAGGAGGCGGTTACCCCTTTACTACATCATACCATCATCGCCTTCTCCTTTAAACCTTCCCTTTCGCTCCATTTTCTCTCCCCTTGCCTTTCGCTACAACATAAAACCCATCGCTTTCCCAAAGCCCAGTCACGCTGGACTCGAGACACTAAACTTTGACTCTCTTTCTCTCCACAGACACTGCCAGACCTGCTGAGTTTCTCCAGCACTCTCTGCGTTTGGTTCAGATTTCCAACTTCCAGAATATTCCGCTTTTGCTGTCTGTGTTTCCCCCGGGAATGTTCAGAGAATATTTATTTGTAAGACCAGCAGGAATAGGATCAGGAGTAGGCCATTTGGCTCCTCTAGTCAATTTGAGAGGATGATCCGACGTTCCTTATGTCCAGTCTGTCTGTAACCCCCTATTCTCCTACTGATCGAGAATCTATCTTTTAAATGTACACACGGACTCTGCCCCCACAGCACTCACTGTAAAGGGGTTCCAAGAGTCTCAATCGTCAGAGACAAGAAATCCCTCTGCATCTCAACCTCAGATTGATGCCCCTCTATCCTGCGACTGTGCCCTCTGGTCATACACTCTCCCATGAGGGGAAACATCCTCTCAGCATTTACTCGGTGAAGCCCCTCAAAAATCCGACAAGGTTCGATTAGATTTGATTTTCTAAGAAGGATGATCTGGTCATTACCGCGTGACTAAATGTGGGATCGTGCTGTGCTCAAATCGGCCAAGTGACCAGGCTTCAGACGTACGTCCACCGCAACTTTAGCCTCTGGATTCCTGGACCAGAGATATTCCGACTATTGGCAATAGATGTGACACACAGCAAATGAGTAAACGCTGTGCATATCTGAACTAAACTGTCTCGGGGACACAGAAACACTGACAAACTCTCATTAAAACAAGGAGGCAGTTACGTGAAAATGATTTCTGTTCCCAACTTTGCCTTTCGTGGAATTAGCTGGTGTTAATTGACAAGGTATTGAGATTACAGCTATGACAGGCACCAACCCCTTTACACAGCCACACAGTGTTGAGGATGTATTTTTCATTCATTCACGGGATATGGGTGTTGCTGGCTGGTCCCTACTCGTTCAGAGCACAGTTGCGAATCACCCACACTGGGTCTCAAGCCTCAAGGTTGAGGGACTATACTCATTCGAGGAATGAGGGAGCGATCTCATCGAAACATATAAAACGATGACGGGAATGGTGAAGATCGAAGCAGGGAAGGTTGTTTCCGTTGGTGGGTGAAACTAGAGCAAAGGGTACACGGCCTCAAAATGAGGGGGGAGCAGATTCAGGACTGAACCGGGGAGGAACTTATTCACCCAAGTCTGTGGAATCCTCTGAGGCCACCTTGTTGAATGTTGTGAGGGCAAAGATAGATAGATTTTTGAACAGTAAAGGAATTAAGGGTTATGGTGAGCGAGCGGGTAAGTGGAGATGAGTCCACAAAAGGATCAGCCACGATCTTACTTAATAGGCAGGGCAGGTTCAACAGGCCAGAGGCCTACTCCTTGTGAGTCACATACAAGCTGGACTGTGTAAGTACAGCAATTTCTTTCCTGAATGGGAACCAGATGGATTTATTCCTGATGAATCAGCAGTGCTTTTATTGTCATCATTAGACTCTTAATTGCAAATATTTCGGATTGAATTCAAGTCCCACAGGGATTCGAACCCAGCTCCCCAGAATATTACCTGGGTCGCTGGATTTAATAGCCCATTGATAAGACCACCAAGCCTAAGCTGAGAGTTTCAGGTGAAGAGTTGGGCGCCCAAGGTGCTTTGAACTGGCTCCGAGCTCTGCAAGTTAATCAGGAATCCAATCCAACTGCGACTTGCAATCTGAACTTTTGCCCACAAGACGCGCCACAGAAATTCACCAGATGTTCCCACACAGAACCTTCCAAACCCATGACCAGATCAAGCTGGAAGGACAAGGGCAGCAGTTACATGCCAAAACCATCGAGTCATAGAGATGTACAGCAAGGAAACAGACCATTTGATCTAACTCGTCCATGCCGACCAGATATCCTAAATTAATCTAGTCCCAGTTGCCAGCATTTGGCCCATATCCCTCTAAACCCTTCCCATTCATGTCCCCATCCAGATGCCTTTTAAATGCTGTAATTGTACCAGCCTCCACCACTTCCTCTGGCAGCTCATTCCAGGCACGTACCACCCTCTGCATGAAAAAGTTGCCCCTTAGCTTCCTTTCAAATCTTTCCCCTCTCACCTTAAACCTATGGTGAGGACTCCCCCACCCCAGGGAAAAGGCCTTGTCTATTTACCCTATCCATGCCCCTCATGATTTTATAAATCTCTATAAGGTCATCCCTCAGCCTCCGACACTCCAGGGAAAACAGCCCCAGCCTGTTCAGCCTCTCCCTATAGCTCAAATCCTCCAACCCTGGCAACATCCTTGTAAATCTTTTCTGAACCCTTTCAAGTTTCATAGCATCTTGCCTATAGCAGGGAGACCAGAATTGAACACATTATTCCACAAGTGCCTAGCCAATGTCCTGTACAGCCACACCCATGTTTTTCCAACACCTATATTCAACGCACTGACCAATAAAAGCAAGTTACCAAACGCCTTCTACACTACCTCGTTTACCTGTGCTCCACTTTCAAGGAGCTATGAACCTGCACCCCAAGGTCTCATCGTTCAGCAACACTCCCTAGGGCCCTATCATTAAGTGTATAAGTCCTGCCCTCACTCCCTGCAAGTTGCCCTCCACCACCACTCACCATCCCGACTTGGAAATATATCGGCATTCCTTCAGTGTCACTGGATCAAAATCCTGGAATTCCCTCCCTCAGGGCATTGTGGGTCAACCCACTGCAGGTAGACTGCAGCGGTTCAAGAAGGCAACTCATCCTCACCTTCTCAAGGGGCAACTAGGGACGGGCAGTAAACTTCCCTGCCAGCCAGCGATGTCCACATCCTTCGAGTAAATTCATAAAAAGCTTTTTCCTTTCAGAGCAACCTTAGTTCAAACTCATTACCTGTTCCCAAGTCGCCTCTCCATTATGTCCGCATTCAATTGCCTGGTAATGGCTTGATCATCTCTCTTCTAAGTCGCAGAATCAAATATTCTCTGAATACCCGGGGGGATAAGTAAGGCGACAGTGGAATGAGTCCTGATCAGACTGGCAATGCCCAGGCTGGTGTGGCACCAGTTGGACAAAACATGGTCAGCTACAAAAGGCTGGAGGGAAGAGGGAATGTGGACTCACTGATGTGTGCTGCTTCGTTCATCACCTCGGACTTACAAGAGGTATCCCTGTACAAGAAAGCCCTGTGCTGACAGGCCTCATGTTCAGTCAATAAAAATGAGGGCCGAGACAGAGTATTCGCATTGAAACGCTGCTCTGAGGCAAGGAAGGACAGTCATCACGGCCTTACAATTCTCAGATACACATTTATTCCTCTTTCATGGCCATGGGGACATTACTGACATTGCTGGCCCTCTCTGGAGGCTAGGTACCAGCTGGAAGGTCTGTTATTCTTCACTTTTTATTTATCGTCTAATTTATTTTCCCTCAGAATTTGTATTGAAGAATCTGCAGTAGTCGAAGAGTGTGGTGCTGGAAAAGCAGGTCAGGCAGCATCCAAGGAGCAGGAGAGTCGACGTTTGAAACAGAAGCTCTTCATCAGGTACCAAGTATCCAAGGTGACTTGTAAACTTTTCACTGTATTCATGTGACAATAAAGCTCATTCTAATTGGCCTCAAACTGAAAGGTCTGCTGGCCTATTTCAGAGGGCAGTTGAGATCAAACCACATTGCTGTGGGTTGGAGTCATAGAATCTCTACAGTGCAGTTAGAGGCCAATCAACCCATCAAGTCTGTACCAACTCTTCAAAGACCATCCCAACCTATCCCCGTAACCCTATATTTCCCATGGCCAATCCATCTCACCTGCCCCCCTTTGGACTGTGGGCGGAAACCAGGGCACACGGAGGAAGATACAGGGAAATGAGGGGCATCACAGTGGCTGAGTGGTTAGCCCCGCTGCCCCTCAGGGACCCGGGTTCGATTACAGCCTCGGGCGACCGCCTGTGTGGAGCTTGCACGTTCTCCCCGCATCTCCACACAGACAGTTGCCCGAGGCTGGAATCGAACCTGGGACCCTGGTGCTGTGAGGCAGCAGTGCTAACCACTGAGATACCTGTCTTTGAAATGTTGCAATGGTAACTGCCTCCACTACTTGCTCCGACAGCTCATTCCACATGTGGACCTCTCAAATCAAATGTTGCCCCTCCGTTCTTACACTTAAATCTTACTCCTCTCATTGTCAAAATATGTCCCTTGCTTTTAAAACTCCCCCATCTGATGGAAAAGACCCTGCTGATCTAATCTATGTCCCTCGTGATTTTATAAGCTGGGGTTATCCCTCAGCCTGCTACACTGCTGGGAGAAAAAGTCCCAGTCTATTTTCATAACTCAAGCCCTCCATTCCTGACAGCATCATCGGAAATCTTTTCGGATCCCTCTCCAATTTAATTATATCCTTCCCGTAGTAGGGTGACCAGAATCGCACACAATATTCCAAACGTGGCCTCACCAATGTCCTGTACAGCCGCAGCATGACCTCCCAACTCCGATACTCAACGCACTGACCAATGATGGCAAACGTACCAAATGCCTTCTTCACCAGCCTGTCTACCCGTGATGCAACTTTCAAAGAATCATATCCTTGCACCCCTGCTCGACAACACTTCCCAATAAGTTGTGCCCTCGTTTGTCTTACCAAAATGTAACATTTCGCATCGATCCATCTTAAACTTCATCTGCCTTTCCTCAGTGGTAACGGAATATCTTCCTTTACCCTGTTAAAGGTGATTTACCTTCACATTGTAAAGTAGAAGTATAACACAGAGCCACATTGAGTGGTTTGGGGCTTGGTGGGACAGGATTACCTGGTTTTTTTCCACGACAGAAGCAGAAATTGCTGGAAAAGCTCAGCAGGTCTGGTGGTATCTGATCGCCAGTTGATCAAGGTCGCGTTATAATCTTAGCTTACCTTCTCCCCTGGCCACTGTGCCATTAATGTTGGTGCCATCCCCAAGCCTACTCACCAGAGCTCCTATAATCTCATCCGCATCGTTTACACAAATGAGAAATGGAATCCTCTCTCACAGAGAGCTCTGGAAGCCCAATCTTTGAGCCTGTTAAAGGTGGAGCTGGATAGATTTCTGATTCCCAATGGGAGACAGGGGTCTGGGGATCGGGCTGGGTGAAAGGCATTGAAGTGTTCAATCAGCCATTGAATGGTGGGACAGACTCAACGGGCTGAATGGCCTACTCCAGTTCCTGTGTTTCCGTGATCACCTTTTCCACGGGGACTTCAACGCAAAAAACAGTCTGAAATCTCAATGAGGAACACCGCTAATACTGCACAAGTTTTGGCCAGTCATTTCAGGAGTCATAGAGATGTCCAGCACGGAAACAGACCCTCGGTCCAACCCATCTGCACCGAGGTGAACCTGTTCAGTGTTTTGTACTTTTTAAGAAAGATTTCACTCATTGACCCTGCTCCCCACCAATAGCCCATCACCTCAAACCTGCACTTTTGTTTGGAATTGATCATTAAACACACGATGCTGTGCAAGTAATAGGCAAGAGCTCACGGTTCCCACGGTACCTGCTGGCCAATCAGCAACAACTTCCCACGCTGTAAAAACTGCCGTTTCGCTTCTGAGTAGGAGTTCTCGAGTTTCAATCCTGAAGAGAACCAAAGAGTGATCTTTGATCTCTACTAACTCTTTAAGGCAACTGTTTAACTTTGTACCAGCAACCTGCTATTTGCTTGGCCGTGTGAGTACCCTTTGACAATCTGCGCATGGCAATGCAAGGCCAAACAACAACCTCCCGAGCCTAATCAAGAGAGGCATTGGTAAATCCTTAGATAGTCAAGGCATCAAGGAGTACGCAGAGAAAGTAGGAACGTGGCTTCAAGATAGATGCTCAGCCGCAATCACACTGAAAACGAAGACTGAAGTTGCTGGAAAAGCTCAACGTGGGGGTGACACGGTGGCTCAGTGGTTAACACTGCTGCCTCACAGCACCAGGGACCCAGGCTCGATTCCAGCCTTGGCTGACTGCCTATGTGGAGTTTGCACGTTCTCCCTGTGTCTGCGTGGGTTTGCTCCGGTTTCCTCCCACAATCCACAGGTCAGGCGAATTGGCCATGCTAAGTTGCCCGTAGTGTTAGGTGCATTAGTCAGAGGGAATTGGCCCTGGGCGGGTTACTCTTTGGAGGGTCAGTGTGGACTGGTTGGGCCGAAGGGCCTGTTTCCACACTGTAGGGAATCTAATCTTAAAAAAAAGTCTGACGGCTTCTGTGAAGAGAAACCGGATTCGTGTCCGGTGACCCTCCCCCAGGTCACCTTACTCGAGGCGCTAACTTTGATTTCTCTCCACGGATGCTGCCAGACCTGCTGAGCATTTCCACCCAGCTGTGTTCTTATTTCGGATTTCCAGCACCCGCGGATCTTTCGGTTTTCGTTTACGATTGAAATGAACTTTAATTATTCATGGATGTTGAGGGCCCAACATTTAGTGTCCTGTCCCTAGTTGCCCCCTTGAGAAGGTGGGGGTGAGCTGCCTTGCTGAACCGCTGCAGTCCACCTGCTGTTCAAAGCCCTGAGGGAGGGGAGTTTGACCCAGTGGCTGTACATTGAGCAGCCTCAAAGGGCTGTGGTGCTGGAAAAACACAGCCAGTCAGGCAGCATCCCGGGAGCAAGACAGTCAATGAATCGGGATTCCTGATGAAGGGCTAATGCTCGAAACATCGACTCTCCTGCTCCTCGGATGCTGCCTGACTGGCTGTGCTTTTCCAGCACCACACTCTTAGACTCTGATCTGCAGCATCTGCAGGCCTCACTTTCTTCAAGGTCTGCATGGTCTCCCCCTACTCCTCATTCTTACGTTTTTATTTAATAAGCGCGGTCACCTTTCTTCAGATGAGAAATTGTTCCTGGAGATTTTGAAAAGGATAATTCCTTTTTCTTTCTTAACCTCCTCTCTCCATCAAATCTTTCTTTCTCCTTTGATACCAGATTTGACTCCATTTTACGCTGATGTATAATGGCAACATTCTGATGGCTATTATTGTCCAGAAATGAAACTGGACTCGCCACATAAACACAGAGCAGGTCAAAGGCTGTGCATCTTGCAGATAGTAACTCCTGACTCCCCCAAGCCTGTCCACCATCTACAAGGCCCAAGTCAGGAGTGTGAGGGAATACTCCCCACTTGCCCCTGGATGGGGGCAGTTCCAACAACACTCTAGAAGCTCGACACCGTCCAGGACAAAGCAGCCCCCCGCTTGGTTGGCACCACGTCCACTAAAGGATCCCCACAGTTTGGGAGCAGGCCATTCTGCCAACAAGTCAACACTGACCCTCCAGAAAGCATCCCACTCCATCCCTGTGACTCTGCATTTCCCATGGCCAATCCAACTCGCCTGTACATCCCTGGACACTATGGGTAATGTAGCATGACCAATCCACCCAAACCTGCACATCCTTTTGAGGGAACCAGAGCAAACTCATGCAGACACGGGGAGAATGTGCAAACTCCACACAGACAGTCACCCGAGGCTGGAATCGAACCCAGGTCCCTGGCGCTGTGAGACAGCAGTGCTAACCACTGAGCCACCCTCAGAAAGGCACAGTAGCAGCAGCATGTACAAGATGCATTGCAGTAACTCACTGAGTCTCCTTCAGCAGCACCTTACAAACTAAACCGAGAAGGCCCAAGGTCACAGGCAGCACATCCACAGAAATGCCATCATCTGCAAGTTCCCCTCTAAGTCTCACACACACACACACACACACACACACATACACAGACACACACACACACACATACACACAGACACAGACACACACACACACATACACACACACACACAGACACAGACACACACACACACATACACACAGACACACATACACATACACACAGTCACAGACACACAGACACAGACACAGACACACACACACACATACACACAGACACACAAACACAGATACACACACACATACACACACACAGACACACACACATACACACAGACACACACATATACAGACACATACACACACAGATACATACACACATATCCACACACACAGACACAGACACACACATACACACACACATACACACAGACACACACATATACAGACACACATATACAGACACAGACACACACATACACACAGACACACAAACACAGATACACACACACATACACACACAGACACACACACACATACACACAGACACACACACAGACACACACAGATACACACACACATACACACACACAGACACACACATACACACAGACACACACATATACAGACACACATACACACACAGATACACACGCACATATACACACACATACACACAGACACACAAACACAGATACACACACACATACACACAGACACACACACATACACACAGACACACACACACAGACACACACACACATACACACACAGACACACACACACAGACAGACACACACACATACACACTGACACACAGACACAGACACACACACACATACACACAGACACACACACACACGCATACACACACACACACACACACACATACACACAGACACACATACACACACACACACACAGACACACACTCATACACACGGACACACATACACACAGACACACACATATACAGACACACACCGATACACACACACATATGCACACACACATACACACAGACACACACACACATACACACACAGACAGACACACACATATACAAACAAACATACACACAAACACAGATACACACACACACATATAGACACACAGGCACACACATACACACACACATACACACAGGCACACACATACACACACACATACACACAAACACAGATACACACGCACACACACACACTCACACAGATGACTTGGGAGTGAGGTGATAAAAGTCTCTCCTTACCCACTCCATCCCTCCTCAAGGTAACACGCTGTTTTTTTCACCACGGTGTCGGAGACTGAGGGACGACCTGATCAAAGTATACAAAACGATGAAAGACAATGGTGGATAGTTCGAGTCTTTTTGGAAATGTCACATATTAGGGGCATAGGTTTAAGGTGGGGGGGGGGGGGGTGGGGGGGGTGGGGTGGGTGTAGTTTAACCGAGATTTGTTTTTACACAGAGGGTGGCAGGCAGTTGGACTGTGAGGAGGTGGAAGCAGCTGTGATAGAAAAATTGAAGTGGCATTTTGACACAGTGAGCAGTCAGGGAATAGAGGGACACAGACCATGTACGGGCAGATGGGCTTGGCTTAGAAAGGCATCATGGTTGGCACAGCCGTGGTGGGCCGAAGGGCCTGTTCCTGTGCTGTACTGCGCCAAGTTCCGAAGCAAACTTGTTCCCAATGTTGGCGTCACATCAGATCCAGCGATGAGTTGTGATTGATGTCTGTGCTGCCACTAAATCCATGTATTTCCACCTCTGTAACATCAGTCAGTCCTCACTCCCTCTCTTTAGTTCATCCACAGCCCGCGTTGGAGTCATAGAGTCCGGCAGCACAGAAACAGAGCCTAATCGAGCTCTGATGGAGAGTCACCGAGACCCAAAACGTTCATTCGGCCCATCGAGGCTGCACTGACAATAACTACCACGAAAGGCGCTCTAACCCCGATGTGACATATTCTTGAAGGTTCTGGTATTTCGGGCGCTCATCCAAATACTTTTCAAAGGTTCCGGTCTCCGCTATCTTCCCACATTATGCATTCCAGATTCCCAACATCCTCTGGACACCCTTGGAAGCATTTCACTGGAAATCAGGGATAGAGAAATGGTTAAAGGTCTTATGAGGAAAGGCTGAGAGACTTGGGTCTGTTCTCATTGGAAAGAAGAAGGCTAAGAGCGAATTTTATAGAGACATACAAGATAATCAGAGGATTAGATAGGGTAGACAGTGACAGTCTTTTTCCTAGGATGATGATGTCAGCTTGTACGAGGAGGTATAACTACAAATTGAGGGGTGATTTAAACAATCCTTGGATAAGCACATGGATGATGATGGGATAGTGTAGGGGAATGGGCTTAGATTAGTTCACAGGATGGCACAACATTGAGGGCCGAAGGGCCTGTTCTGCGCTGTATTGCTCTAATGTTCTAAAGTTTGATGAACACAGATTTGTGGTTTACAGGGGGGGGGGGGCAAGGATTTGAAAATAAGGTTTAAGAGACATTTAAAATGGGGATTGACTTGGGAGCCAATGCAATTCGGTTAGTACAGGGGTGAGGGGCGAAGTGGGACTTGGTACACAATCTTGTGATGAAGGAAAGGCCATGTAAATCCTGCCAGAAGTTTCGAATATTTGAGGCTCGTGGTTGTAAGAGTTTATAACGTCCTCTGGCATCTCACATTGGAATGTCAATGTGACCCAAAAGCTTTTTAATCACGAAGCCACCAAAGCCCATAATCATAATGTACTCAACCACCAGGAGACCAGCATGAGGCATCGAGTCAGAAAACAAACGGTTTAGATAGAGGTCTTCCAATAACCAGGGCAGGATACTGCGGCAAGGGCATGGCTTGGCCTTTCTCTGACACTTCTGCCCTTTGCCCTCTGCCCTCAGGATTCCAAAGTCACAAGCTGAATGAGAATGAGATCCTGGAGAATCGGAAACCTTCGGCAAAGGACATGCTCGATCCATTTGGGGGTGAGTTAAAGTTCCATGCCATTGGGCAGCCCTTCATCTAAGCGTATGGGCGCGTTGGAGGGCCCACCAATGCGAGCTTTGCGCAGCATGGTTAAAACGGTGGCTGCATTTTTTTGGGAACGAGCCCAGGGATGCAACATTACAGTGAGACATCACGAACCCACAATGGAGCCCGAGAGCGCTGTGTTTGTCCATCTTGCAGAACGGCGCAATAGAGACTCAGAAAACAGGAGGAGGCCATTCGGCCCTTCGAGCTTACCTTGCCATTCAACATGATCCTGGCTCATCATCCATCTCAGGCCCCTGTTCCCACTTCCTCACTTTAATCCCTTTGGAACTATATCTATCCCCTTCGTGAAAACATTCAACGTTTTGGTCTCAACCACTTTCTGTGGCGGAGAATTCCCCCACTTCCCACATTTCCCCTCATCTCAGTCCTAAACGTACCCTTAGTCTGTGAATCCATGGTCATCAGGAGCATCCTGCCTGTGGTTACTCTGTCTAGTCCTGTTAGAACGTTCTAGGTTCCATCAGCTTCCCCCTCCCTCCCCATGTTGTTCGGAACTGCATAATTCCACGTGTATGGACTGTGTTTCCATTAATGTGGGAGCGTTCACTCTGTTAGGCCAACAAATCCAAAATAATCACGGTCACCCGATCTCTTCCCCACCCAAATGTGTTTGTTGCTGCAAATCCTAATCAATTTTTAACACCATCAGGGGACGTGCTAACATTTAACGCTCACCCCTTTATTGCCCTGAAGGAGGCACTGGTGAGCCACCATCTTGAACTGCTGTGGTCCATGCACCATTAGGGAGGGAGCTCCAGGATTTTGGCCCAGAGTGGAACTCTGAGGGTGATGGCGTTACAATGTCTGCCGCCCGTTGTGATTTTAGA
The DNA here is from genome assembly GCF_037043375.1 of Chiloscyllium plagiosum. NCBI lineage: Eukaryota > Metazoa > Chordata > Chondrichthyes > Orectolobiformes > Hemiscylliidae > Chiloscyllium > Chiloscyllium plagiosum. The sequence continues at coordinate 17,119,256 of NW_028270185.1, read as the reverse complement.
TGGTCGAGTACGTGGGTTGGGAATCATAGAATCCCTGCAGCGAGGGAACAGGCCATTTGTCCCATTGAGTCCACACTGACCCTCTGAAGAGCATCCCATCCACACCCTATCCCGTAATCCCAAATTTCTGTGGCTAACCAACCTAGCCTGCACATCCCTGAACACTATGGGGCAATTTAGCTTGGCCAATCCACCCTAACCTACACATCCATGGGAGGATTCCGGAGCATACCCACGCAGACAACAGGGAGAACGTGCAAACTCCACACAGACAGTCGCCCGAGGCTGGAATCGAACCTGGGACCCTGGGGCTGTGAGGTCAAGGTGACCTGAAAAGAAAATTGCAGAGGGGGAGTTATACAGTCATAGAGATGTACAGGACACAGAAGCAGACCCTTCGGTCCAACCCGTCCATGCCTACCAGATATCGTAATCTAGTCCCATTTACCAGCATTTGGCCCATATCTCTCCAAACCCTTCTTATTCATACACCCATCCAAATGCCTCTTGAATGTTGCAATTGTACCAGCCTCCACCACTTCCTCTGGCAGCTCATTCCATACCGCCCTCTGGGTGAAAAAGTTGCCCCTTAGGTCCCTTTTAAATCTTTCCCCTCTCACCCTAAACCTATGCCTTCCAGTTCTGGACTCCCCGATCCCAGGGTTAAGACTTTGTCTATTTATCCTATCCATGCCCCTCATGATTTTCTAAACATCTCTAAGGTCACCCCTCAGCCTCTGATGCTCCAGGGAAAACAGCCCCAGCCTGTTCAGCCACTCCCTATAGCTCAGATCTTCCAACTCTGGCAACATCCTTGTAAATCTTTTCTGAACCCTTTCAAGTTTCATCTTTCTGATAGGAAGGAGACCGGAATTGCCCGCAATATTCCAACAGTGGCCTAACCAATGTCCCAATCCACTCTCACTCAGTTGTGTTACCCATTGGTCAAAAGGCCCCTGGTTTCCAAGCCACTTCAACTAGGCCCAAACCTGCAGCCCAGGCTGATCCCTCCCAGCAGGGAGTCCCACGCAGTTGCTGAGGCGTCTCTGAACCCCAATGGCCAACCCAGCCTCACACAGCAGGTAAAAACGATCAAGGGGGCACAATGTGCAGAGAGAGAGAGAGAGAGAGAGGGGAAGTTCTTTAGGGGGTCACTGCTGACAATCACCCCTAAACCAAAGTGACCAAAGCTGGTCCTCATATCAGTGCACATGTTCCTTGAACGTGGCATTGCAGGTTGACAGGGTAGTGAAGAAGGCATTTGGCACACTTGGTCAGTGGCATTGGTCAGAGCATTCAGGACAGGGGTTAGGACGCCATGCTATAGCTGTGGATAACTTTAGTAAGGCTGCATTTGGAATACTGTGTACAGTTCTGCTCACTCTGCTATAGGAAGGATGTTATTAAACTGGGAAGGGTGCAGAAAAGATTCACAAGGATGTGACCGAGACTGGAAGTTTCAGTTGAGGCTGAAAAGGCTGGACGTTTTTTCCCCAGGAACATCAGAGGCTGATCTTATAAAAACACATGAATAGGATGGAATATCAAGGTCTTTTCCCCAGGGTAGACGAGTCCAAAACTAGAGGACATAAGTTTAAGGTGAGAGGGGCAACATCGTTGTAAATTGTTTCCCACATCATTTCTAGTTTAACAACATCTTTCCGACAGTATCCTCCTAATAGAATTCCTACAGCGTGCAAACAGGCCATTAGGTGAGAGTGAGGACTGCAGATGTTGGAGATCAGAGTCTAGATCAGAGTGTGGTGCCGAAAAAGCACAGCAGGTCAGGCAGCATCCAAGAAGCAGAAAAATCGGCATTTCGGACAAACGTCCTCTCCTCATTCCTGATGAAGGGCTTTTGCCCGAAACGTCGACTTTCCTGCTACTCAGATGCTGCCTGACCTGCAGTGCTTTTCCAGCGCCACGCTAATCTTGAAACTTTGTCATTAGGTCCAACAAGTCCACACTAACACTCCAAAGAGTAACCCACCCAGGCCCATTCCTCTACCTTCTTGCTCAACGTTGCCCCCGACTAATCCATCCTAACCCTCACGTCTTCGGACTATGGGAAGAAACCCACGCAGACAACGGGGAGAATGTGCAAACTCCACACAGGCAGTCGCCCGAGGCTGGGATCGAACCCGGCTCCCTGGTGCTGTGAGGCAGCAGTGCTAACCACCGAGCCACCGTGCCAGCTCTGACTCCAACCAACAGAGGGTTTGTTCCTAACATCCATGGATTCCAGTTTTGCTCGGGCTGAGTTCAATTTGTTTTTGATCAACAAGAAAGTCGAGGATTACGAGGTACAGACTGGGAAGTGGAATTGAAGCTATCAATGTTATGGACCAGGCCAGACCCCCTCAAAACATTTCAAGCAAGCAGCCCAGACCCTAGCTTTTCCCGTTGTGTTAAGCAGGTGTAAAGTGGATACTCCAGGAGCGATGCAGCTGACCCAACCATTCACGTTTAAACAGAATGTATTCATACACAAACAAAAGAGAACTGAATTTAGAATAACCTAACCTACCTGAAAACCCAGGCGACTCTATCGCAACTGAATTGGTGCTGTTCCAACGACTTCCATAAACACCCTTGGCAAAACATTGGTAAAATGAAACACAGGTTCTTACAGGAGGGATATCAGAGAGAGAGAGGGAGAGAGAGAGAGAGAGGATCAGCATGGAGCAGAACCTTCCCAGCAGCCTCTCTGGGTTCCTGGCAGCTTCTCCAAGTTCCCAGCACCTTCTCTGGGTTCCCAGCAGTGGCTCTGAGTTCCCAGCAGCCTCTCCGGGTTCCCAGCAGCTTCTCTGAGTTTCCCAACAGCCTCCCTGAGTCCCCAGCAGCTTCTCTGGGTTTCCCAGCAGCCTCTCTGAGTTCCCAGCAGCTTCTCTGAGTTTCCCAGCAGCTTCTCGGAGTTTCCCAGCAGCTTCTCTGGGTTAAAATACACTTAAAAGCTTTTCTAAGTAGATATTTCCAGACATGTCAGAACCTCTGCCTTTGCAACCCCTCTGAAGGAAAAGACCATGGACAACATAACCTTGTCAAAGGAGCAGCATGGTCATATAAACATGCTCATTCTTGCCAAGTAGAGCAGCCTCTGAGGGGCTGAATGGCCTACTCCAGTCCCTAATTGTTGTGTTTGAAGAGTGCAGCCCCTCCCAGTTGAAAAGAGTCATCGAAGGAAGGAAGCCTGGCACCCTAGTGGCAAAAACATTTGGTTACTCTGCGAATTGAAAGCAATGCACAGCAGTCAAGGCAAAATACTGCAGATGCTGGAAATCTGAAACAAACGCAGAGCACATTGGAGAAACTCAGGCAGTCCTTTCTGTAGAAAGAGAGAGAGGAAATCAGAGTTAACGTTCGTGACAAAGCTGTCACTTTAAGAGGTTATTTTGTCCTGGTTTTTTTTTGTTTGAAGAGAGGTTGTAAAGGCAGAGGCAGTGAGCTGTCTGTAAGGAAATAAACAATTTCAGAGCCTTGGGTGTTTTTTTTTTGAAGTTGGAACAATTGAACCAGCAGGCCTGGGTGTGGCCAGCTCTCACAGACCAGCCTTTCTGGGTCTTTTTTAAATCTTTTAGGTTTAGTTTTAAGCTGAAGCCTTTGAAGTTTGAAAAGAGTTGGGTGCCTCAGTGGATGTCTCTTAGCTGCTACATCTTCTGAATTTCTTCTCGATGTTTTTTCCATGTTGTGAGAATCTGTGTCTGAATTTACCTTTTTGCCAAACAGTGTGTTCATGGGCCATTACTGTTAATTAGTGATGGGAACTGTATCTATTACCTGGTTAAGCTTTCCAATCGTTAAGTTATTAGTGGGCGGCACGGTGGCCCAGTGGTTAGCACTGCTGCCTCACAGCGCCAGAGACCCGGGTTCAATTCCCACCTCAGGCGACTGACTGTGTGGAGTTTGCACGTTCGCCCCGTGTCTGCGTGGGTTTCCTCCGGGTGCTCCGGTTTCTTCCCACAGTCCAAAGATGTGCAGGTCAGGTGAATTGGCCATGCTAAATTGCCCGTAGTGTTAGGTAAGGGGTAAATGTAGGGGTATGGGTGGGTTGCGCTTTGGCGGGTCGGTGTGGACTTGTTGGGCCGAAGGGCCTGTTTCCACACTGTAAGTAATCTATTCTAAATTCTTCTTTCTTTTGTTTGTATTCTAATTATAGTGTTTAAGTTAATTGTGTTTCACTTAACGTTGAATAATTTGACCAGTCGCATCAGGCACTTCCCATCTACTTTCAAGATAAGAACAAGTTAGGGTCTAGGCTACCTTCTTAAAATATTGTGAGGGGGTCTGGTCTGGTACAAAACACATTTGAGTCAAGTATGACTCCACTTCAGAACAGTTTCAAAGTAGATTAATCCGGACTCTATGTTAACTGTTTTTCTCTCTCTCTCTCTCTCTCCACAGATGCTGCCAGACCTGCTGAGTTTCTCCAGCATTCTCTGCGATTGCAATGGCACACAGCATGGACATCTGGGGTGTTTTCCGGCAGAAAGGAACACCTTTAATGTGCATTGGATGGTTAGAGCATGGACCAAGATTGAATGCAAACACTAAACTGTCTTTTTGGTTTCTGGATGGTGATTTAACTGAAAAGAGAATTCCAGCGAGTTTTGAGAAGATTTGTGGCTCAGGTTGAGATTCTGGATGTGGGTTTGCTCGCTGAGCTGGAAGGTTCATTACCAGACGTTTCGTCACCCTACTAGGTAACATCGTCAGTGGGCCTCTGGGCGAAGAACTGCTGATGATTCCTGCTTTCTATTCATATGTTTGGGTTTCTTTGGGTTGGAGATGTCATTTCCTGCGGTGATGTCATTTCCTGTGACGTCATTTCCCACTCTTAAAGTGACATCACCAGAGGAAATGACACCACCAAACCAAAGAAACTCAAACATATAAATAGAAAGCAGGAATGATGTACTGTGCTCTCGCCCGGAGGCCCACTGAGGACGTTACCAAGTAGGGTGGCAAAACATCTGGAAAGAAGCCTTCCAGCTCAGCAAGCGAACCTATATCCAGAGAATTTCAGCATTGGTAGCATATTTATTCAAAAGGGGAAAATCTCTGGGCAGCATGGTGGGCCGAAGGGCCTGTATCCATGCTGGAAACCTATATGACTCTCTCGGTTCATTTGCTATTCTCTCACCTTCAAACACTACATACCTCTGCTATCCTGCTTCTTAAAATCTTACTTTTTCATGTGGTCTGTCTCCATTTCTTTACTCGCCGCTGTTCAGTGACTGCTCTTTCTGACCAAGGTAGGTTTCAATCCTGGCCCTATATCCCCAGTTCCTCTGTTCTGACTTTGTAGCCAAAATAGTCCTAGAGCACAGAAGCAGACCATCAGCCCAACTTATCTGCGCCAACCAGACATCCCAATCTGATCTAGTCCCATTTGCCAGCACTTGGCCTACATCCCGCCAACCCCTTCCTATTCATCGACCCATGCCGATGTCTTTTAAACCCATCTAATTCACTAATGTCCATAAGGGAAGGAATCTGCCATCCTTACCTGCTCTGGCCTACATGTGACTCCAGACCCACAGTGATGTGATTGACTCTTAACTGCCCTCTGGGCAATTAGAGATGGGTAATAAATACTGGGCCTAGTCAGCGATACCTTCAGGCTGCGAATGAATAAATGAATAAAATGAAATGTTGTAATTGTACCAGCCTCCACCACTTCCTCTGGCAGCTCATTCCATACACGTACCACCCTCTGTGTGAAAACATTACACCCTTGTCTCTTTTCAATCTTTCCCTTCTTACCTGAAACCAGTCCTTCTAGTATTGAACTCTCCTATGCTAGGATAAAGACCTTGGCTAATCACCCTATCCATGTCCCTCATGATTTTACAAATCTCTATAAGGGCACCCCCTCAGCCTCCGACGCTCCAGGGAAAACAGCCCCAGCCTGTTCAGCCTCTCCCTATAGCTCAAATCCTCCAAACCTAACATCATCCTTGTAAATCATTTCTGCACCCTTTCAAGTTTCACAACATCTTTCTGTTAGAAGAGAGACCAGAATTGTAAGCAGTATTCCAGAATTGGCCTAACCAATGTCCTGTACAGCCACAACATGACCTCCCAACTCCTGTACTCAATACACTGACCAATAAAGGAAAGCATACCAAAAGCTTTCTTCACTATCCTATCTACCAGCGACTCCACTTTCAAGGAGCTATGAACGTGCACTCCAAGGTCTCTTTGTTCAGCAACACTCCCCAGGACCTAAGTGTATAAGTCCTGCCCTGGTTTGCCTTTCCAAAATGCAGCACCTCACATTTATCTAAATTAAACTCCATCTGCCACTCCTTGGCCCATTGGCCCATCAGATCAAGATCCCACTGTAATCTGAGGTAACCTTCTTCACTGTCCACTACACCTCCAGTTTTGGGGTCATTTTCAAACTTATGAACCATACCTCCTGTGTTCACATCCAAGCATTTATATAAATGACAAAAAGCAGTGGACCCAGCACCGATACACCGATGATCTAATTATCCAGCTGAAAAGAATTAAGGAATACTTACATTTAAGGGGCGGCACGGTGGCTCAGTGGTTAGCACTGGTGCTTCACAGCGCCAGGGACCCGGGATCGATTCCAGCCTCAGGCGACTGTCTGTGTGGAGTTTGCACGTTCTCCCCGTGTCTGCGTGGGTTTCCTCCGGGTGCTCCGGTTTCCTCCCACAGTCCAAAGATGTGCAGGTCAGGTGAATTGGCCGTGCTAAATTGCCCATAGTGTTAGGTAAGGGGTAGATGTAGGGGAATGGGTCTGGGTTGCTCTTCGGCGGGTCAGTGTGGACTTGTTGGGCAGAAGGGCCTGTTTCCACGCTGTAAGTAATCTAATCTAATGTCCTTAGAGTTCCCTCTTGTTTTAATACGGACAGCTTTCTGGCGTATTTCCCAGGATCCTGAGGGTTTAAATTCTGCACCAGGGACATGTGTCTGCAGAATCCAGCCTGCTAGTCCTCACTACAGTATAGAGAGAGTGCTGCACTATCAACGGTGTGCTGTCTGTCAGGTAAGAGTCCCAATCAAGTCCCAGTCTGTCAGCTCATTTGACCCAAAAAACAAAGTCTAAAGTGCTTTTCGGAGATGATGGGAGTTGTGCATTTTGTACAGGGATGGGATTCACCCCTCAATTCACGTCACTAATCCAGGCCATTTTCCAGGTTGGTGCTTGTGAGAACGTGCTGTACACAAACAACTGCTTCGTTCTGTCGTGATTATAACCAGGTCAGCCAAGCGGACCTCATAGAATCTGAGTTCCCTGATTGGGGCTATTGACCTGGCCCAATTAGGGAGCCCTGGCTGACAGATATAAAGGGTAAGTGTCAGAGGTACTGACTCTGAATGAGGCAGGATTCAGGGTGGCATAGTGCCATTTGGTCCCTCAAGTCCAAACTGACCCACTGAAGAGCATCCCACCCAGACCCAACTTACCTTTCCCATGGCTAACCCACATAGCCAGCACACTATGGGACAATTTAGCACGGCCAATCCAGCCTAACCTGCGCAGCTTTGGACTGTGGGAGGAAACCGGAGCACCTGGAGGAAACCCACGCAGACACGGGGAGAATGTGCAAATTCCAAGAAAGTCGCCCGAGGCTGGATTCGAACCCAGGTTCCTGGCACTGGGAGGCAGCAGTGCTAACCACTGAGCCACCGGGTCTCCCTGTTTGATTTAGTCAGACATTTTTTTAAAAGGTTTCACAGAGAGCTGAACTCTGAACACTTAAATACCAGTGATAATCTCTTAAGAAATTAGATCTTTCAGTGATATCTGGTGAGTAAATAGTTTCACGTTATAAAGAAATACCACATTTTTTACAGACTGAAAGATAAAAGCGCGCCTCACAGGAGAATAATAAAGCAAAAATTCCCTGGTGACCTGGTTAAATTGGGACAGTTTGAACAGCAGGTTCAGGGAAACATAGATGGGGGAGGGGGGTGCAAAAGAGAATTAGGGAGGGACTTCCTTTGGCACCGAGGGAGTGTGGATAGACAAGAGGCCAGAGGTGAAGAAGCACAGGTTTCCCAGAGGGATCCGGGGCTTGGAGAAGGTCATACTGAGCTCAAACACTAACAGGGGTGTCATCCACAGCACCCCATCTAAGACCTGCAGGTGACTCTGGAAAGTTCACTCCTGAAGCCAGCCAACAAGAGAGAAGTCTCCACCCTCCAACAGAATCGAGGGGATGTGTGACGAACCGTCCCTGCTCATCAAAGGCTAGATCTCTCAATATACTCACAAACCCAGGCGAGGTAGAGCTGGGGACTGGAAGCCAATCTGATGCTGGAGGTAAAAGGGTCTCCTCAGCAAGGAGAAGGGGGGGGGCAAGAGTCAGCGAGGGGGGTCTCGGAGAGATGGAGATGGTGAGGGAGGACGGGTGGGAGACAGAGTGAGTCTTCTGCTTCAGAAAGGATGTCCAGCGAACTTTGGTTTAACCAGCAACTTAAACGACCAGCGCTCTTGTTAAACCTGCATAAAGACCAAAAGAGAAACTGCAGATGCTGGAATCCAAAGTGGACAGGCAGGGGGCTGGAAGGACACAGAAAAACTTGATAAACCTTGCAGAAAGACTAGACCACAATGTCCCGAGTGTTTATATAAATGCAGCGATGAGTATTCCCCCCTACCCCTTGCATTGCATTTCCACCCACTGACCGTGAAGTTTTACATTAATTTTAGAAGGTGTGCAGTTGTTCCTACGCATTTTTTCTTTTGGTCAGGGAAGCAGATGTCTAGAAACTTCGCTCAGTCAGGGTCGATGTCGGTTGTGTGTACCTCTTGATTAGCCGGAATATTTGACCAACCAGCCCAGGGGCCGGATAATTAAAAACTCTCGCTGCACGTTGCCATGGAACGATTGTAGCAAAAGGTCCACCAGATGGTATCCTCAGGTTTATCCCGATGAGGGGAGATTGGGTCAACCAGGCCTGTATTCACTGGCGTTTAGCAAAAAAATGAGAGGGATCTAGTAGAAAATGATGTGATTCCGACAGGGCCAGGCGGGGATCTCTCTCGGTTCAGAACAAGGGGACACCATCTAAGGAGCTGGAAATGTGTTGCTGGAAAAGCGCAGCAGGTCAGGCAGCATCCAGGGAACAGGAGAATCGACGTTTCGGGCATAAGCCCTTCTTCAGGAAAGGGCTTCTCCTGTTCCCTGGATACTGCCTGACCTGCTGCGCTTTTCCAGCAACACATTTCCAGCTCTGATCTCCAGCATCTGCAGACCTCACTTTCTCCTCAAAGAGATTGACACCATCTAAGGAGACAGGGAAGGTCATTGTGGACTGAGGCAAGATAGTCCTTCAGAGGAGAAAGTGAGGTCTGCAGATGCTGGAGATCAAAGTTGAAACTTTATTGCTGGAACAGCACAGCAGGTCAGGCAGCATCCAGGGAACAGGAGATTCGACGTTTCGGGCACAGGCCCTTCTTCAGGCCCTGATTCCTGAAGAAGGGCCTGTGCCCGAAACGTCGAATCTCCTGTTCCCTGGATGCTGCCTGACCTGCTGTGCTGTTCCAGCAATAAAGTTTCAAGATAGTCCTTCACTCAAGACAATTGCAAAGCCACAGAACCCTGTGAAGGCTAACCCATTGTGAACCCAGCTGGTCTGTTTCCGCGACTTTACGTTGAGAGGGACAAGGGGTTCAGGTGATGCATAAAAGAAGCAAGAGTGACTTTTTCGCCCAGTGAGGAGTTAGAGTGGGGAGCGGACTGCCCCAGAATTGTGAGGGAGGCAGGCATGGGATGGTCATTTGGAGGGACGGGGGGGCCAGGAAATTGGCACAAAGTGGTCGAGTCAGCACAGGCGCAATGGGATGAGTGGCCTCGTTCTGCGCTGTAACACTGCTCTAATGTTTAAGGAAGAAAAGGACGGATTTCCTGATGCTAAAGACGTCAAGGAGGTTAATGGGGAGAGTATGGCATTGGGTTAGAGGAACACCCATGGCCATGTTGAATGATGGAGTGGGGTTGATGATCTGAATGGCCTAGGGTTCTATCTTTCGGTTTCAGTCACAATTGGAAATCCTTCCTATCCCCAAGCCCCTCAAAACCTTGTACACCTCAATGGAAGCCTCCTCAGACAGGCTGAGGCCTATCCCTGGACAGCACCTCTCCTTTATAGGGGCAGCTTACCCTCCTCCTCTTCCTCTCTCCAGTACAACAGCCCACTGTTCTCAAACCCAGGCCTTTCTGGATTCCCCTCATATTTCCACTGAACATCTCAGACGGGGCAGGGGATCGTTGCAAAACTCAACTGATGCACAAAGGTCATGTGCACTGTTGCAAAAAAGAGGGCGAACTGTTTCATTTTCAGTCTCACTTCGCCGGGTGAAGGAAGCACCAAACCACGAAGCCGCAGAACAATGTTTTAAGATTGAAAAAAAAAACGCCCTGCAGATCTCCTGCACAGCCTGGGACTCGCTGGTTTGTTCAATGTTCAGGGGCTGGTGGTTCTCCGCGTGCTGCCTCAGAGCTGCACCAGCCCTGGTACACCCCTCCCCCACCGCGGGCACTCTTCCCAACGCAGCTCCACGGCCTGCTCCTGGTGCCTTGCCCCAAACGGCCCACAGCCTCTACCTGGGCCCGGGATCAGTGGACCAAGCCCTGCTCCATCTTCAGGAGGCTCCGGGGTCCCGATACTCGGAATCGTTGGAGAAACGCGTGCCTCAATTTGGCCCGGCCCCCTTCCCTCCCTTCACACCTCCTCTTACCCACCCTCTCCACTTTCCCTCCTCTTTCCCCCGCCCATCAAGCTTTTCCCTCGCTCCTTCTCTCCTCCACACCCTTCTCCCTCTCTACTCTGACCTGTCCCTTTTCCCCTCCCCTCCTTTCCTCTCACTCGATGCCTCTCCTTCCCCATTTCCCCATTTTACCCCCTCCTTTTCCCTGTTGCCACTCTCATTCCCTTTCCCATTTACCTTCCCCTCATCCCCTTCTCCCTCACTCCCTGCTCCCTCACCTCCTTCTCCCTCACCCCCTTCCCCTCACCCCCTTTCCCCTCACCTCCTTCTCCCTCACCTCCTTCTCCCTCACCCCTTCTCCCTCACCCCCTTCTCCCCATCCCTTTCTCCCTTCACACTTCCCCCTCGCCGTTCTCCTCTCCCACTTTCCCTCCACTTTCAGTCTTTGCCCCACCCTCCCTCTGTACTCATTCTCCCTTCCCCCTCATCGTCTTCCCCCTCACCGTCTTCTCCCTCACCCCTTCCCCCTCACTCCCTTGCCCCTCACCCCTACCCCCTCAGCCCCTTTCCCCTCATCCCTTCCCCCTCACCCTGTTCCCCCTTCCCTCTCACCCCTTTCCCCCTCATCCACTTCCCCCTCACCATCTTCTCCCTCAACCTCTTTCCCCCTCCCCTCGTCCCCTTCTCCCTCACCCCCTGCTCCCTCACCTCCTTCTCCCTCACCCCCTTTCCCTCACCTCCTTCTCCCTCACCTCTTCTCCCTCACCCCCTTCCCCCTCACCCCTTCTCCCTCACCCCTTCCCCCTCACCCCTTCCCCTTCACCCCTTCCCCCTCATCCCCTTCTCCCTAACCCCCTGCTCCCTCACATCCTTCTCCCTCACCCCTTCTCCCTCACCCCCTTCTCCCTCACCCCTTCTCCCTCACCTCCTTCTCCCCAACCCCTTCTCCCTCAACCCCTTCTCTCTCAACCCCTTCTCACTCAACCCCTTCCCGCTTACCCATTTCCCCCTCAGTGCCTTCCCCCTCACCCCTCTCCCCCCCCTAACCTCCATTTCCCTCACCCCCTTCCCCCATCCACCCTCCCTGGTCTCTCCCTCCCCCCTCTTTCTGCTTGTTCTACCTGAGTGTCCCATGTAAGTCCAATAGTGGGACCGTTCACTCAGGAAGTAGGAAAGGCTGTGCCTCCAGGGATCCCCAAAAAGTTCATGTTGCCCTCTGGACACTACTGAAACGCCAGTAAAAAACATGGCAGAGCTCAAAGGCGCACAGTAACCCTGAGCAAACAGGATGCATTATGGTCACTGGGAGGACTGACGGGGTACCTGTATACAGAGAGCATTTTGAGGTTGTCAGCAGACATTCTCATTTGGAGGCCAAAATACTAAAATACATGCCTGATTTACATGAAGATGTGGACCATATTATTGCCAAGATGCCGAAAGTGACCCTCAGTTAGCCCTGAGACTATAATTCTGATATCAGCCTTTGAAGAGCCACATTATAGATTATAGATTATGTGTGATCCTAACAGAAAACTAGAAATGAGAGCATTTGTTTATCCTTGTGGATATATCCACAAGATTTCCCATAGCAGTGCCTTCCGGAAAAAGTACCCTCAGAAACGGTACTGGAAAAGTTGTTTTTTTTTAAAAGGACCTGGATTACCCAAAGAAATACAATCAGACCAAGGTTCAAATGTGACGTTGCAGATATTTAAAGAAACAATGACTAGTTTGGGAATAAAACATCTTCTGTTTATCACTCACAACTTCAAAGTGTGTTGGGAAGATGGCATCAAATTTTGAAGGTCGTGATTTTGGCTTATTTTTGAGAATTATCTAATGTTTGGGTAAGGGAATTCCTTTGTTAATATTTGGCATTCAGGATACCCCTAATGTATCCACAGGATTTAGACCTTTCCAACTAATATAAGTACATAGAGTGAGAGATCTACTTGGATTGATTCACGAAAAATTGATAACCGAAGCTCAGAAACTGCGTTTAATTAATTTAATTAGATTCCCTGCAGAATGGAAACAGGCCCTTCGGCCCAACAGGTCCACACCGTAACCCACCCAGACCCATTCCCCTACCCCATATTTACCTCTAACTAGCGCACCTAACACTAGGGGGCAATTTAGCTTAAAAGTGTGTTGCTGGAAAAGCACAGCAGGTCAGGCAGCATCCAAGGAGCAGGAGAATCGATGTTTTGGGCATGAGCTCTTCTTCAGGAATGAGGAAAGTGTGTCCAGCAGGCTAAGATAAAAGGTGCGTTCAGTGCATGGCTAATTCACCCTGACCTGCACATTTTTGGACTGTGGGAGGAAACCGGAGCACACCCACGCAGACATGGGGAGAATGTGCAAACTCCACACACACAGTCACCTGAGGCAGGAATCGAACCAGGGTCCCGTGAGGCAGCAGTGCTAACCACTGAGCCACCGTGCTGACCACCATGTTTCCAGTTAATGTGTTGAAATTCAGAAAATAATTAGCTAAAGCGTGTGAGTTGGCTTTGAAGGGTGCTTAATAAACAATGAACACTAAAGCAGATTTCAAAGGCCAAAGTTTGAAATTGTGTTAGAATATAGAAAAGTACAGCACAGAACAGGCCCTTTGGCCCATGATGTTGTGACGCGGTTTAATCCTAATGTAAAATAGAGTAATTTAACCTACGCACCCCTCAACTCACTGCTGTCCATGTGCATGTCCAGCAGTCGCTTAAATGTCCCCAATGACTCTGCTTCCACCACCACCGCTGGCAACACATTCCATGCATTCACAACTCTCTGTGTAAAGAACCTACCTCTGACGTCTCCTTTATACCTTCCTCCTAATATCTTCAAACTATTGACTTCTCGTACCAGTCAATCCTGCCCTGGGGAAATGTCTCTGGCTATTGACTCTATCTATTCCTCTCATTATCTTGTACACCTCGATCAGGTCTCCTCTCTTCCTCCTTCTCTCCAGAGAGAAAAGTCCGAGCTTTTTCAACCTCCAGTCCAGGCAGCGTCCTGCTAAACCTTCTTTGCACCCTCTCCAAAGCCTCTGTATCTTTCCTATATTAGGGTGACCAGAACTGGACACAATATTCCAAGTGTGGCCTCACCAGGGACTTGTAGAGCTGCAGCAAAACCTTGCGGCTCTTAAACCCGATTCCCCCTGTTAATGAAAGCCAAAACACCATATGCTTTCTGAACAAACCTATCCACTTGGGTGGCAACTTTGAGGGATCTATGTACTTGCACACCCAGATCCCTCTGTTCCTCCACACTGCGGAGAATCCTGTCTTTAATCCTATATTCAGCATTCGAGTTCGACCTTCCAAAATGTATCACTTTGCATTTATCCAGGTTGAACTCCATCTGCCATTTCTCAGCCCAGCTCTGCATCCTGTCTATGTCGCGCTGCAGCCTGCAGTTGCCCTCTACACTATCGACGACACCTCCAATCTTTGTGTCATCTGCAAATTTACCAACCCACCCCTCAACCTCCTCATCCAAGTCATTTATAAAAACTACAAAGGGCAGACACCCAAGTACAGAGCCCTGCGGGACCCCAGGCAACACTGACCTCCAGGCAGAATACTTTCCATATTGCTTGGAATAGGGTGTTAATAGAATCATAGAGTCACACAGCATTGGAATAGACCTTCAGTCCTATCAGTCCATAATCCCTCCACTTTCAGTCTTTGCCCCACCCTCCCTCTTATCAAATCAAAAAGAAACTCAACAAGGTGAATTTTGCAATAAGTACTCCTGACAGAAAAAAAACCCCCAGCAAGTGTTAACCTGTTAAATAGATGTTATGACAGGGATGATAATCAGGAGAAAAATATACTGAAAGAAATAGGGAGAAATAGAATTATAATGAATCGAAAATTGAAAATTCAGAAGTTGACCATTCAGTTGGATAATTTAGAGATGGTTACAAATTGGATATCATCATGTTTTGTACATTCTCTTTGTGTCTGTGCGGATTTCCTCCGGGTGCTCCAGTTTCCTCCCACAATCCAAAGATGTGCAGATTAGGGTGATTGACCATGCTAATTTGACCATACTGTCCAAGAATGTGCAGGCTGGGTGGGTTAGCCATGGAGAATGCAGGGTCACAGAGGTAAGGGGGTGGGCCCGGGTGGGATGCTATTCAGCGGGTCGGTTTGGACGCGATGGGCTGAATGGTCTGCTACCAGACTGCAGGGTTTCTATGATCCTATGATTTTATCTTCCAGTAAATTTTTGAAATACTTAGAAAAAAATTAGAGAATTGTAAACCAAATTATGGGAATAGGCCAAGAATAAGTGTTTTGATTTTTCACCACGTTGATGTGGGGGATGCATTACCTATAAAACAAAACCCTTACAGACTCAGTCCAGAAACTCAATAGACTGTCACTCTAGTTCAAGTGATGAAAGACATTAAGTTCATGATGAGCAATGATATTATTGAACTGAGTCATTGTAGCTGAAGAACCTGTTACGATGATACCAAAACTGGAGGGTCACAAAGATTCTCTGTTGATTAACACAAAGTCAATGTGGCAACAAAAGTGAACTCATATTCTATTTGAAGATTGGAAAGCTGTACAGAATGAATGGGACTCTCCAATTGCAACACAAAAAGGTTAACCAGGTGCTCTGGTTTCCACCGACAGTCCGAAGATGTGCAGGTTGGCTGGATTGTCCATGGGAAATGCAGGGTTACAGGGATAGGGGAGGAGGGCTGGGTCTGGGTGGGAGGCTCTTGAACGGGTCTTTGCGGAATTGATGGGTCAAATGGCCTGCCTCCACACTTTTAAGAAATCTTCCCATTTTCTCTCACTCTCTCTTTCTCCCTCTCTCTCTCTCACTGCCTCTCCCTCTCCCCCTCTCTCTTCATTGCCTCTCTCCCTCTCTCTCTCTTGCTGCCGCTCTCTCTCTTTCTCGCTGCCTCTCCCTCTCTCTCGCTGCCTCTCTCTCTCTCTATCACTGCCTCTCTCTCTCTCACTGCCTCTCTTCTCTCTCTCACTCTCGCTTGCTGCCTCCCCCTCTCTCTCTCTCTCACTGCCTCTCTCTCTCTCTCTCTCTCTCTCTCGCTGCCTCTCTATCTCTCTCTCTCATTGCCCCTCTCTCTCTTGCTGTCTCTCTCTCTCGCTGCCTCTCTCTCACTGCCTCTCTCTCTCTCTCTTGCTGCCCCTCTCTCTCTCGCTGCCTCTCTATCTCTCTCTCTCTTGCTGCCCCTCTCTCTCTCGCTGCCTATCTATCTCTCTCTCTCATTGCCCCTCTCTCTCTTGCTGTCTCTCTCTCTCACTGCCTCTCACTCACTGCCTCTCTCTCTCTCTTGCTGCCCCTCTCTCTCTCGCTGCCTCTCTATCTCCCTCTCTATTGCCCCTCTCCCTCTTGCTGTCTCTCTCTCTCTCTCGCTGCCTCTCTCTCTCTCTCCCTCTCTCTCTCGCTGCCCCTCTCTCTCTCTTGCTGCCTCTCTCTCTCTCACTCTCTCTATCGCTGCCTCTCTCTCTGTCTCGCTGCCTCTCTCTCTCTCTCTCGCTGCCTCTCTCTCTCTCTATCGCTGCCTCTCTCTCTGTCTCGCTGCCTCTCTCGCGCTCTCTCGCTGCCCCTCCCACTCTCTTGCTGCCTCTCACTCTCTCTCTTGCTGCCTCTCTCTCTCACTGCCTCTCTCTCACTGCCTCTCACTCTCTCTCTTGCTGCCCCTCTCTCTCTTGCTGCCTCTCTATCTCTCTCTCTCATTGCCCCTCTCTCTCTTGCTGTCTCTCTCTCTCTTGCATGCCTCTCTCTCTCGCTGCCTCTCTCTCTCTGCCTCTCTCTCTCTCTCTCTCTCGCTGCCTCTCTCTCTCGCTGACCCTCTCTCTCTCTCTGCCTCTCTCTCTCTCTCTCGCTCGCTGCCTCTCTCTCTCTGCCTCTCTCTCTCTTGCTGCCTCTCCCACTCTCTCGCTGCCTCTCTCTCTCTCTCGCTGCCTCTCTCTCTCTCTCTCTCACTCTCGCTGCCTCTCTCTCCCTCTCTCTCTCCCTCTCTCTCTCTCTCTGGCTCCCTCTCTTTCTCTCTTGCTGCCTCTGTCTCTTTGTCTCTCTCACTGCCTCTCTCTCCCTCTCTCTCTCTCTCGCTGCCTCTCTCTCCCTCTCTCACTGCCTCTCTCTCTCTCTCACTGCCTCGCTCTCCTTCTCTCTCTCTCTCTCTCTCTCTCGCTGCCTCTCTCTCCCTCTCTCTCTCCCTCTCTCTCTCTCTGGCTCCCTCTCTTTCTCTCTCGCTGCCTCTCTCTCTTTGTCTCTCTCACTGCCTCTCTCTCCCTCTCTCTCTCGCTGCCTCTCTCTCCCTCTCTCACTGCCTCTCTCTCTCTCTCACTGCCTCTCTCTCCCACTCTCTCTCTCTCGCTGCCTCTCTCTCCCTCTCTCACTGCCTCTCTCTCTCCCTCTCTCTCTCTCCCTCTCTCTCTCTGGCTCCCTCTCTTTCTCTCTCGCTGCCTCTCTCTCTTTGTGTCTCTCACTGCCTCTCTCTCCCTCTCTCTCCCTCTCTCACTGCCCCTCTCTCTCTCTCTCTCTCTCACTGCCTCTCTCTCTCTCTCGTTGCCCCTCTCTTTCTCTCTCCACCTCTCCCCCTCTCCCCTCTCCCCCTCTCTCTCTCTCTGTCGCTGCTCCTCTCTGTCTCTCTCTCTCTCTCTCTCCCCCTCTCTCCGTTTCTCTCTCGCTGCCTCTTTCTCTCTCTCTTTCTCGCTGCCTCTCTCCCTCTCTCTCTATCGCTGCCTCTCTCTCTGTCTCGCTGCCTCTCTCGCGCTCTCTCGCTGCCTCTCTCTCTCTCTCTCTCTATCGCTGCCTCTCTCTCTGTCTCGCTGCCTCTCTCGCGGTCTCTCGCTGCCTCTCTCTCTCGCTCTCTCTTGCTGCCTCTCACACTCTCTCTTGCTGCCTCTCTCTCTCGCTGACCTTCTCTCTCTCTCGCTGCCTCTCTCTCTCTCTCTGCCTCTCTCTCTCTCTCGCTCGCTGCCTCTCTCTCTCTCACTCTCTCTCTCGCTGCCTCTCCCTCTCTCTTGCTGCCTCTCTCTCTCTCTCTCTCTCTCGCTGCGTCTCTCTCTCCCTCTCTCTCTCCCTCTCTCTCTCTCTGGCTCCCTCTCTTTCTCTCTCGCTGCCTCTCTCTCTTTGTCTCTCTCACTGCCTCTCTCTCCCTCTCTCTCTCGCTGCCTCTCTCTCCCTCTCTCACTGCCTCTCTCTCTCTCTCTCTCACTGCCTCTCTCTCCCACTCTCTCTCTCTCGCTGCCTCTCTCTCCCTCTCTCACTGCCTCTCTCTCTCCCTCTCTCTCTCTCTCTCCCTCTCTCTCTCTGGCTCCCTCCCTTTCTCTCTCGCTGCCTCTCTCTCTTTGTCTCTCTCACTGCCTCTCTCTCCCTCTCTCTCCCTCTCTCACTGCCCCCTCTCTCTCTCTCTCTCACTGCCTCTCTCTCTCTCTCGTTGCCCCTCTCTTTCTCTCTCCACCTCTCCCCCTCTCCCCTCTCCCCCTCTCTCTCTCTCTGTCGCTGCTCCTCTCTGTCTCTCTCTCTCTCTCTCTCCCCCTCTCTCCGTTTCTCTCTCGCTGCCTCTTTCTCTCTCTCTTTCTCGCTGCCTCTCTCCCTCTCTCTCTATCGCTGCCTTTCTCTCTGTCTCGCTGCCTCTCTCGCGCTCTCTCGCTGCCTCTCTCTCTCTCTCTATCGCTGCCTCTCTCACGCTCTCTCGCTGCCTCTCTCTCTCTCTCTCTTGCTGCCTCTCACACTCTCTCTTGCTGCCTCTCTCTCTCGCTGACCCTCTCTCTCTCTTGCTGCCTCTCTCTCTCTCTCTGCCTCTCTCTCTCTCGCTCGCTGCCTCTCTCTCTCTCACTCTCTCTCTCGATGCCTCTCCCTCTCTCTTGCTGCCTCTCTCTCTCTCTCTCTCTCGCTGCGTCTTTCTCTCCCTCTCTCTCTCCCTCTCTCTCTCTCTGGCTCCCTCTCTCTCTCTCTCGCTGCCTCTCTCTCTCTCTCTCTTGCTGCCTCTCACACTCTCTCTTGCTGCCTCTCACTCTCGCTGACCCTCTCTCTCTCTCTGCCTCTCTCTCTCTCTCTCGCTGCCTCTCTCTCTCTCTCTGCCTCTCTCTCTCTCTCGCTGCCTCGCTCTCTCTGTCTCTCTCTCTCTTGCTGCCTCTCCCTCTCTCTCGCTGCCTCTCTCTCTCTCTCTCTCTCTCTCGCTGCCTCTCTCTCCCTCTCTCTCTCTCACTGCCTCTCTCCCCCTCTCTCTCTCTCGCTGCCTCTCTCTCCCTCTCTCACTGCCCCTCTCTCTCTCTCTCACTGCCTCTCTCTCTCTCGTTGCCCCTCTCTTTCTCTCTCCACCTCTCCCCCTCTTCCCTCTCCCCCTCTCTCTCTCTTTCTCGCTGCCTCTCTCCCTCTCTCTCTCTTGCTGCCTCTCTCTCTCTCTCTCTCTATCGCTGCCTCTCTCTCTCTCTCTCTCTCTCTCTCTATCGCTGCCACTCTCTCTGTCTCACTGCCTCTCTCACGCTCTCTCGCTGCCTCTCACTCTCTCTCTCTCTCGCTGCCTCTCACACTCTCTCTTGCTGCCTCTCTCTCTCGCTGACCCTCTCTCTCTCTCTCTGCCTCTCTCTCTCTCTCGCTCACTGCCTCTCTCTCTCTGCCTCTCTCTCTCTTGCTGCCTCTCCCTCTCTCTCGCTGCCTCTCTCTCTCTCTCTCTCTCTCTCTCGCTGCCTCTCTCTCCCTCTCTCTCTCCCTCTCTCTCTCTCTGGCTCCCTCTCTCTCTCTCTCTCGCTGCCTCTCCCTCTCTGTCTCTCTCACTGCCTCTCTCTCCCTCTCTTTCTCTCTCGCTGCCTCTCTCTCTCTCTGGCTCCCTCTCTCTCTCTCTCTCACTGCCTCTCTCTCTCTGTCTCTCTCACTGCCTCTCTCTCCCTCTCTCTCTCTCTTGCAGCCTCTCTCTCCCTCTCTCACTGCCCCTCTCTCTCTCTCTCTCTCACTGCCTCTCTCTCTCTCTCGTTGCCCCTCTCTTTCTCTCTCCACCTCTCCCCCCTCCCCTCTCCCCCTCTCTCTCTCTCTGTCGCTGCTCCTCTCTGTCTCTCTCTCTCTCTCTCTCCCCCTCTCTCTCTCCACCTCTCTCTCGCTGCCTCTTTCTCTCTCTCTTTCTCGCTGCCTCTCTCTCTCTCTCGCAGCCTCTTTCTCTCTCTCTTTCTCACTGCCTCTCTCTCTCTCTCGCTGCCTCTCTCTCTCGCTACCTCTCTCTATCGCTGCTTCTCTCTCTCTCACTCACCACCTCTCTCTCTCTCTCCCCCTCTCTCTCTCGCTGCCTCTCCATCTCTCTCCGTCTCTCTCTTGCTGCCTCTCTCTATCTCTCGCCGCCTCTTTCTCTCTTTCTCTCCCCCTCTCTCTCTCCCCCTCTCTCTCTCTCTTGCTGCCTCTCTCTCTCGCTGCCTCTCTCTCTCACTCTCTCTCTCTCTCTTTCGCTGCCTCTCTCTCTCGCTGCCTCTCTCTCTCTCTCTCTCTCTCGCTGCCTCTCTCTCCCTCTCTCACTGCCTCTCTCTCCTTCTCTCTCTCTCTCGCTGCCTCTCTCTCCCTCTCTCACTGCCTCTCTCTCTCCCTCTCTCTCTCTCCCTCTCTCTCTCTCTCTCTGGCTCCCTCTCTTTCTCTCTCGCTGCCTCTCTCTCTTTGTCTCTCTCACTGCCTCTCTCTCCTCTCTCTCTCTCTCGCTGCCTCTCTCTCCCTCTCTCACTACCCCTCTCTCTCTCTCTCACTGCCTCTCTCTCTCGTTGCCCCTCTCTTTCTCTCTCCACCTCTCCCCCTCTCCCCTCTCCCCCTCTCTCTCTCTGTCACTGTTCCTCTCTCTCTCTCTCTCTCTCTCCCCCTCTCTCTCCGTCTCTCTCTCGCTGCCTCTTTCTCTCTCTCTTTCTCGCTGCCTCTCTCTCTCTCCCTCTCTCTCTATCGCTGCCTCTCCCTCTCTCTCGCTGCCTCTCTCTCTCTCTCTCTCTCTCGCTGCCTCTCTCTCCCTCTCTCTCTCCCTCTCTCTCTCTCTGGCTCCCTCTCTTTCTCTCTCGCTGCCTCTCTCTCTTTGTCTCTCTCACTGCCTCTCTCTCCCTCTCTCTCTCGTTGCCTCTCTCTCCCTCTCTCACTGCCTCTCTCTCTCTCTCTCACTGCCTCTCTCTCCCACTCTCTCTCTCTCTCGCTGCCTCTCTCTCCCTCTCTCACTGCCTCTCTCTCTCCCTCTCTCTCTCTCCCTCTCTCTCTCTGGCTCCCTCTCTTTCTCTCTCGCTGCCTCTCTCTCTTTGTGTCTCTCACTGCCTCTCTCTCCCTCTCTCTCCCTCTCTCACTGCCCCTCTCTCTCTCTCTCTCTCACTGCCTCTCTCTCTCTCTCGTTGCCCCTCTCTTTCTCTCTCCACCTCTCCCCCTCTCCCCTCTCCCCCTCTCTCTCTCTCTGTCGCTGCTCCTCTCTGTCTCTCTCTCTCTCTCTCCCCCTCTCTCCGTTTCTCTCTCGCTGCCTCTTTCTCTCTCTCTTTCTCGCTGCCTCTCTCCCTCTCTCTCTATCGCTGCCTCTCTCTCTGTCTCGCTGCCTCTCTCGCGCTCTCTCGCTGCCTCTCTCTCTCTCTCTCTCTCTCTATCGCTGCCTCTCTCTCTGTCTCGCTGCCTCTCTCGCGGTCTCTCGCTGCCTCTCTCTCTCGCTCTCTCTTGCTGCCTCTCACACTCTCTCTTGCTGCCTCTCTCTCTCGCTGACCTTCTCTCTCTCTCGCTGCCTCTCTCTCTCTCTCTGCCTCTCTCTCTCTCTCGCTCGCTGCCTCTCTCTCTCTCACTCTCTCTCTCGCTGCCTCTCCCTCTCTCTTGCTGCCTCTCTCTCTCTCTCTCTCTCTCTCGCTGCATCTCTCTCTCCCTCTCTCTCTCCCTCTCTCTCTCTCTGGCTCCCTCTCTTTCTCTCTCGCTGCCTCTCTCTCTTTGTCTCTCTCACTGCCTCTCTCTCCCTCTCTCTCTCGCTGCCTCTCTCTCCCTCTCTCACTGCCTCTCTCTCTCTCTCTCTCACTGCCTCTCTCTCTCTGGCTCCCTCCCTTTCTCTCTCGCTGCCTCTCTCTCTTTGTCTCTCTCACTGCCTCTCTCTCCCTCTCTCTCCCTCTCTCACTGCCCCCTCTCTCTCTCTCTCTCACTGCCTCTCTCTCTCTCTCGTTGCCCCTCTCTTTCTCTCTCCACCTCTCCCCCTCTCCCCTCTCCCCCTCTCTCTCTCTCTGTCGCTGCTCCTCTCTGTCTCTCTCTCTCTCTCCCCCTCTCTCCGTTTCTCTCTCGCTGCCTCTTTCTCTCTCTCTTTCTCGCTGCCTCTCTCCCTCTCTCTCTATCGCTGCCTCTCTCTCTGTCTCGCTGCCTCTCTCGCGCTCTCTCGCTGCCTCTCTCTCTCTCTCTATCGCTGCCTCTCTGTCTCGCTGCCTCTCTCACGCTCTCTCGCTGCCTCTCTCTCTCTCTCTCTTGCTGCCTCTCACACTCTCTCTTGCTGCCTCTCTCTCTCGCTGACCCTCTCTCTCTCTCGCTGCCTCTCTCTCTCTCTCTGCCTCTCTCTCTCTCGCTCGCTGCCTCTCTCTCTCTCACTCTCTCTCTCGATGCCTCTCCCTCTCTCTTGCTGCCTCTCTCTCCCTCTCTCTCTCTCTCTCTCGCTGCGTCTTTCTCTCCCTCTCTCTCTCCCTCTCTCTCTCTCTGGCTCCCTCTCTCTCTCGCTGCCTCTCTCTCTCTCTCTCTTGCTGCCTCTCACACTCTCTCTTGCTGCCTCTCACTCTCGCTGACCCTCTCTCTCTCTCTGCCTCTCTCTCTCTCTCTCGCTGCCTCTCTCTCTCTCTCTGCCTCTCTCTCTCTCTCGCTGCCTCGCTCTCTCTGTCTCTCTCTCTCTTGCTGCCTCTCCCTCTCTCTCGCTGCCTCTCTCTCTCTCTCTCTCTCTCTCGCTGCCTCTCTCTCCCTCTCTCTCTCTCACTGCCTCTCTCCCCCTCTCTCTCTCTCGCTGCCTCTCTCTCCCTCTCTCACTGCCCCTCTCTCTCTCTCTCACTGCCTCTCTCTCTCTCGTTGCCCCTCTCTTTCTCTCTCCACCTCTCCCCCTCTTCCCTCTCCCCCTCTCTCTCTCTTTCTCGCTGCCTCTCTCCCTCTCTCTCTCTTGCTGCCTCTCTCTCTCTCTCTCTCTATCGCTGCCTCTCTCTCTCTCTCTCTCTCTCTCTCTATCGCTGCCTCTCTCTCTGTCTCACTGCCTCTCTCACGCTCTCTCGCTGCCTCTCACTCTCTCTCTCTCTCGCTGCCTCTCACACTCTCTCTTGCTGCCTCTCTCTCTCGCTGACCCTCTCTCTCTCTCTCTGCCTCTCTCTCTCTCTCGCTCACTGCCTCTCTCTCTCTGCCTCTCTCTCTCTTGCTGCCTCTCCCTCTCTCTCGCTGCCTCTCTCTCTCTCTCTCTCTCTCTCTCGCTGCCTCTCTCTCCCTCTCTCTCTCCCTCTCTCTCTCTCTGGCTCCCTCTCTCTCTCTCTCTCGCTGCCTCTCCCTCTCTGTCTCTCTCACTGCCTCTCTCTCCCTCTCTTTCTCTCTCGCTGCCTCTCTCTCTCTCTGGCTCCCTCTCTCTCTCTCTCTCACAGCCTCTCTCTCTCTGTCTCTCTCACTGCCTCTCTCTCCCTCTCTCTCTCTCTTGCTGCCTCTCTCTCCCTCTCTCACTACCCCTCTCTCTCTCTCACTGCCTCTCTCTCTCGTTGCCTCTCTCTTTCTCTCTCCACCTCTCCCCCTCTCCCCTCTCCCCCTCTCTCTCTCTGTCACTGTTCCTCTCTGTCTCTCTCTCTCTCTCCCCCTCTCTCTCCGTCTCTCTCTCGCTGCCTCTTTCTCTCTCTCTTTCTCGCTGCCTCTCTCTCTCTCCCTCTCTCTCTATCGCTGCCTCTCCATCTCTCTCGCTGCCTCTCTCTCTCTCTCTCTCTCTCGCTGCCTCTCTCTCCCTCTCTCTCTCCCTCTCTCTCTCTCTGGCTCCCTCTCTTTCTCTCTCGCTGCCTCTCTCTCTTTGTCTCTCTCACTGCCTCTCTCTCCCTCTCTCTCTCGCTGCCTCTCTCTCCCTCTCTCACTGCCTCTCTCTCTCTCTCTCACTGCCTCTCTCTCCCACTCTCTCTCTCTCGCTGCCTCTCTCTCCCTCTCTCACTGCCTCTCTCTCTCCCTCTCTCTCTCTCCCTCTCTCTCTCTGGCTCCCTCTCTTTCTCTCTCGCTGCCTCTCTCTCTTTGTGTCTCTCACTGCCTCTCTCTCCCTCTCTCTCCCTCTCTCACTGCCCCTCTCTCTCTCTCTCTCTCACTGCCTCTCTCTCTCTCTCGTTGCCCCTCTCTTTCTCTCTCCACCTCTCCCCCTCTCCCCTCTCCCCCTCTCTCTCTCTCTGTCGCTGCTCCTCTCTGTCTCTCTCTCTCTCTCTCCCCCTCTCTCCGTTTCTCTCTCGCTGCCTCTTTCTCTCTCTCTTTCTCGCTGCCTCTCTCCCTCTCTCTCTATCGCTGCCTCTCTCTCTGTCTCGCTGCCTCTCTCGCGCTCTCTCGCTGCCTCTCTCTCTCTCTCTCTCTCTATCGCTGCCTCTCTCTCTGTCTCGCTGCCTCTCTCGCGGTCTCTCGCTGCCTCTCTCTCTCGCTCTCTCTTGCTGCCTCTCACACTCTCTCTTGCTGCCTCTCTCTCTCGCTGACCTTCTCTCTCTCTCGCTGCCTCTCTCTCTCTCTCTGCCTCTCTCTCTCTCTCGCTCGCTGCCTCTCTCTCTCTCACTCTCTCTCTCGCTGCCTCTCCCTCTCTCTTGCTGCCTCTCTCTCTCTCTCTCTCTCTCGCTGCGTCTCTCTCTCCCTCTCTCTCTCCCTCTCTCTCTCTCTGGCTCCCTCTCTTTCTCTCTCGCTGCCTCTCTCTCTTTGTCTCTCTCACTGCCTCTCTCTCCCTCTCTCTCTCGCTGCCTCTCTCTCCCTCTCTCACTGCCTCTCTCTCTCTCTCTCTCACTGCCTCTCTCTCCCACTCTCTCTCTCTCGCTGCCTCTCTCTCCCTCTCTCACTGCCTCTCTCTCTCCCTCTCTCTCTCTCTCCCTCTCTCTCTCTGGCTCCCTCCCTTTCTCTCTCGCTGCCTCTCTCTCTTTGTCTCTCTCACTGCCTCTCTCTCCCTCTCTCTCCCTCTCTCACTGCCCCCTCTCTCTCTCTCTCTCACTGCCTCTCTCTCTCTCTCGTTGCCCCTCTCTTTCTCTCTCCACCTCTCCCCCTCTCCCCTCTCCCCCTCTCTCTCTCTCTGTCGCTGCTCCTCTCTGTCTCTCTCTCTCTCTCCCCCTCTCTCCGTTTCTCTCTCGCTGCCTCTTTCTCTCTCTCTTTCTCGCTGCCTCTCTCCCTCTCTCTCTATCGCTGCCTTTCTCTCTGTCTCGCTGCCTCTCTCGCGCTCTCTCGCTGCCTCTCTCTCTCTCTCTATCGCTGCCTCTCTCACGCTCTCTCGCTGCCTCTCTCTCTCTCTCTCTTGCTGCCTCTCACACTCTCTCTTGCTGCCTCTCTCTCTCGCTGACCCTCTCTCTCTCTTGCTGCCTCTCTCTCTCTCTCTGCCTCTCTCTCTCTCGCTCGCTGCCTCTCTCTCTCTCACTCTCTCTCTCGATGCCTCTCCCTCTCTCTTGCTGCCTCTCTCTCTCTCTCTCTCTCTCTCTCGCTGCGTCTTTCTCTCCCTCTCTCTCTCTCCTCTCTCTCTCTCTGGCTCCCTCTCTCTCTCTCTCGCTGCCTCTCTCTCTCTCTCTCTTGCTGCCTCTCACACTCTCTCTTGCTGCCTCTCACTCTCGCTGACCCTCTCTCTCTCTCTGCCTCTCTCTCTCTCTCTCGCTGCCTCTCTCTCTCTCTCTGCCTCTCTCTCTCTCTCGCTGCCTCGCTCTCTCTGTCTCTCTCTCTCTTGCTGCCTCTCCCTCTCTCTCGCTGCCTCTCTCTCTCTCTCTCTCTCTCTCGCTGCCTCTCTCTCCCTCTCTCTCTCTCACTGCCTCTCTCCCCCCTCTCTCTCTCTCGCTGCCTCTCTCTCCCTCTCTCACTGCCCCTCTCTCTCTCTCTCTCACTGCCTCTCTCTCTCTCGTTGCCCCTCTCTTTCTCTCTCCACCTCTCCCCCTCTTCCCTCTCCCCCTCTCTCTCTCTTTCCTCGCTGCCTCTCTCCCTCTCTCTCTCTTGCTGCCTCTCTCTCTCTCTCTCTCTATCGCTGCCTCTCTCTCTCTCTCTCTCTCTCTCTATCGCTGCCACTCTCTCTGTCTCACTGCCTCTCTCACGCTCTCTCGCTGCCTCTCACTCTCTCTCTCTCTCGCTGCCTCTCACACTCTCTCTTGCTGCCTCTCTCTCTCGCTGACCCTCTCTCTCTCTCTCTTGCCTCTCTCTCTCTCTCGCTCACTGCCTCTCTCTCTCTGCCTCTCTCTCTCTTGCTGCCTCTCCCTCTCTCTCGCTGCCTCTCTCTCTCTCTCTCTCTCTCTCTCGCTGCCTCTCTCTCCCTCTCTCTCTCCCTCTCTCTCTCTCTGGCTCCCTCTCTCTCTCTCTCTCGCTGCCTCTCCCTCTCTGTCTCTCTCACTGCCTCTCTCTCCCTCTCTTCTCTCTCGCTGCCTCTCTCTCTCTCTGGCTCCCTCTCTCTCTCTCTCTCACTGCCTCTCTCTCTCTGTCTCTCTCACTGCCTCTCTCTCCCTCTCTCTCTCTCTTG
This sequence comes from Chiloscyllium plagiosum, assembly GCF_037043375.1. Taxonomy (NCBI): domain Eukaryota; kingdom Metazoa; phylum Chordata; class Chondrichthyes; order Orectolobiformes; family Hemiscylliidae; genus Chiloscyllium; species Chiloscyllium plagiosum. The sequence goes on along the minus strand of NW_028270185.1, from coordinate 17,092,935 downwards.
CAGCCTCTCTCTCCCTCTCTCACTGCCCCTCTCTCTCTCTCTCTCTCACTGCCTCTCTCTCTCTCTCGTTGCCCCTCTCTTTCTCTCTCCACCTCTCCCCCCTCCCCTCTCCCCCTCTCT